>NC_043976.1:42157782-42240282 GCF_902148855.1 Sphaeramia orbicularis | reverse complement strand
GTCTTTTATGTTTTAAAAAAATTTTTTTTTAATCTTGTTGCATCTTAAATTGTTTTGCCTTTTTGTTTTTTTTGTCATTTTCATCTTCTTTTTTTTCCGTCTAGTTGCATCTTTTATATTATTTTAATCTTTAATCCATAAATTAAAACCACAAACAACCACGTGGTTTCACTAAAGCTGGGAATAAAACACAGATTTGACGTTTATCGTATGAAAATGGACGGCTCTACGTTAGTTATCTCGTCTTTATTTCATGAGCAGTGCGTTTTATTGCAGTTCAGAATATGTTTGACGCACCGTTGTGAGTTCGTTTTAACGTCGCAACATGAATAATTGAATAAACTTTCGACTGCTTTAAGTTCGTCCTGAGTTTTGGCTGCAGGTGTTTATTTAACATGTTGACCTCTGACCTCTGCAAGCCTCTGTGTTTTTGGGTCGATGGATGTTTGGAGGACGAACACTGCAGGGGAAAAAGCAAATGAGTGAACAAGAGAGTGAGCGGATGAATAATGAATGTGTGAATGTGTGTCAGTGGGTGTAAACACCGCTCACCAGAGCCTTCAGGGTCCGCGGTAAATATGAGCTTCGGGCCGCTGTGCGTCTGAAGGCGAGCGGCCATGATGTCACGCTGTAACCTCAGCTGAAAGGTGACTCTGTCGGGGGAAGGAAAGACTGTTTCACCCTCCACTGATCCTTCCTGCTCATCTGACACCGAAGAACAACACAAAGAGCAGAAAAACGCACCTGGACGCTTCAACACGGCGCTTTTATTCACGGTTTTAATCCCAGACTGCCGCTGTGTTGCCGTAGCTCCGCCCCCTGGGGTTCAGTCCGGCATGGATTTACAGTCAGGTCCATAAGTATCAGGGTCAGAAGATGAACCGGAAATGGAATCACCATCAATCCAGAGAAAATGCACAGAAAACAAATAAATTGAATGAAAAAACTAAGAAAAACTGAAGCAAATGAACAAAAATGAAATAAAAGAAACAAAAAACATAGTAAAATGAACAAAAAATCATAAAATAAGTGACAAAATAAACCAAACATTGGGGAAAATAAACAAAAAAAGACTAAATTCAGCAAAAAAAATTTGTAAAATGAGCAAGAAATGAAGAAAAATTAACCAAATTACCAAAATGATGATAAAAATAAACCAAATACTGGAGAGAACACATAAGAAAATAAATAAAATGAAGTAAAAAACTAAGAAAAACTGAACCAAATGAGTAAAATTTAATAAAAGAAACAAAAAACATAGCAAAATAAAGAAAAAAATTATGAAAATAAGTGACAAAATTAACCAAACACTGGGGAAAATAAACCAAAAAAGACTAAATTTAGCAAAAAAAATTGTAAAATGAGCAAGAAATGAAAAATTAACCAAATTACCAAAACAATGATTAATAAAAAAAAAAAAAAAGAATAAAACCAAACACTGGGGAAAACACAAAAAAAATAAAAAAATAAATTGAATTAAAAAACTAACAAAAACTGAACCAAATGAACAAAAATGAAATAAAATGAACAAAAAAATGATGAAAATAAGCAACAAAATAAACCAAACACTGGAGAAAACACACAAAAAAATAAATAAACTGAATATAAAAAATGAAGAAAAACTCACCAAAATGAACAAATATTAAATAAAATAAAGAAAAAAAAACTTTACAAAATGAAGCAAAAAATTATGAACATAAGCAACAAACCAAATACTGGAGAAAATAAAGAAAAAGGACAAAGTTGAGCAAAAATGAGCAAGAAATTAAGAAAAATGCAACCAAATTAACAACAAAAAAGGAATAAAATCAACCAAATACTGGAGAAAAGACACAATAAATAAATGAATGGAAGAAAAAAAGGAAGAAAACAAAATAAATAAAACAAAAGCAAAATAAACCAAACAGTATTTGGAGAAAATAAACAAAAAAAGATTAAATTAAGTAAAAAAAAATTGTAAAATGAGCAAGAAAATGAAGAAAATTCTAACAAAATCAATGAATAACATGAACCAAAAATGATGAATATAAGAAGCAAAATAAACCAAAACCCAAAAGAAAACAAACAAAAAAGACTGAAATGAGCAAGAAAATGAAGAAAACTTTAACCAAATCAACAAAATATAAATTAAATGACCCAAATGCTTCATATGTAATATTATTATTTTATTATTAACAGTGTTTTCTTTAAATTTCATGGTCTTTTCTTTGAATTCACTGGTGTTTCTTCACATTCAAGTAGGTTTTTGACAGATTCGTTTGGTGATTTTTCAGCGTTTGCAGTATTTTCTTATTTTTTAGCCTCAGAATTACAGGTGTTCTTTATATTTCTTTTACATTCACTTGTGTTTTCCTTAGGTTTAATCATCTTTTATTCATATTTAACAACATTTTCTGTGAATTTACTGGTGTTTCTGTAGATTCGGGTTTGTATTTTACAGTTGTAGTTGGTACTTTTTAGTGTTAACTGTATTTTCTTGGCATTGAAAGGTGTTTTTTTTTTTTTTTTTTTTTTTAAATTATGACTGTTTTTCATATTTGGGTTCTTCTCTGAAACTGGGTTTATTTTAGTATCTGTCACTTTTCCATCTTTTTAGACCCAATAATAAAAGGTAAATGTGGACATATTTCCCCCCAGGATGGACCTAGTGATGACCTCAGAGAAATGCAAAAAAAAAGTTATACTCTTGCTCTGATCCATCCCATAATTAAAGAATTTCTAATCAAATCTTGGGTCCAAAAATAGGACCCAAATATGGACATTAAATCTCCCTAGGTGTCAGTGCATTAGATGTGTAAATGTGTAAATGCTCTTCTATAGACTCTAAATACAGACACTGTGTTCAATGTGTGGATCCTGGTGGTTTTTCTAATCCACATGTGGGTTTTTCATCAGTCTCAGTCTCATTCCAGGTTTGGTGTGGAACCCATTGTGTCCACTGGTGTTACACGCGGAACTTGAACATTTAAACACAAATAAATCACGAGTGCTTTTGCAACAGCGGTCATTTTTGTGAAACACTCTGCCTTGAATAATTATTTCAATTCCCAAAATGCACCTGTGAAAGAATAAAGAGATATTGGAAAAAATAGTAGCGTGTAATTTTCGTGTCCTTTTGACCGTGTTACATGCGGATTTTTGAATAAAAATAATACAAAAATGTGTTTTATCTGAAAAATAGTTTCTCTTTTATCTCAGTAAATATTTATTTTTTAAAACTGACCTAAACCTGCTTCATAACATTCGTCTACATGTGGTTTGAATTTTTAGCCCCATGTCCTGTGTCATAGAAGAACCCATTTCTAAGTATTTCTTTCCATTTCATAGTGCTTTTCTTAGATTTCATCATCTTTTATTCATATTTAATAACATTTTGTGTGAATTTCCTGGTGTTTCTGTAGATTCAGATGTTTATTTTACAGTGTTAGTTGTTACTTTTTAGTGTTTTTACTGTATTTACTGTATTTTCTTGGCTTTAAAAGGTGTTTTTTTTTTTTTTTTTTTTTTTTTTTTTATGGACGTTCCTTTCCATTTCATGGTGTTTTCTGAAAATTTAAGTGTGTTTTAGTATTAATGGTCTTTTCTTCACATTCGGTGGCACTTTCTTTAAATTTTACCATCTTTTTAATCTTAAATGTGTATAAATCCATAAAGCCAACACATTTTTTCCCCGTTTTTACCAAATTCAATGTGTTTTTGATTTTCTTGCGGGATATTTTCAACAAGTGCATGTAAATATATTCTTGAATTGTGTGTTTGTAGTTGTGGGCTGTTGGATTTCTACTGTCTTCTGTCCACATTTGCGTGTCTTGACCGTGTTGAAGTGACTGCGTTGGTCTTTTCCGGGTTGGTTCTGGTTTTTTTGGTCTGGCTTCGGTCGGTTTGGATGGAACCTGAAGGATTGCGGTGGTGTTTTTGGAGGGCGTTTCCACATCACACAGATGAACGCTCACACAGTTCACACATGCAAACACATGCAAGGACACATAGCTTTCTATTTCTGAGCCTCTATCTCTTATTTCACTCTGTTGTTCCCTGGTCATCGATTCCCCCAGACTCAATTCAACAGCATTAATTTATTTACATGAATAAACACCAGCGACTGACGACACAGACTGCATCACGCCACTCCGCTGTCTGTTCCTGACTTTGAATTTCTGACACCTTTTTCCTTTTACTTTCCACATTTTAACACAAATATCTGTCATTGTGACTCCTTCGGTTTTCAGAGCAGGGTTTGGTTCTAATGTGTTGGATGATTTTTAAGATGAAAACAAGAAATGTAAAAAACAAAACAAGTGGTTCCAGACACAACAGACCCCGCCCCTCACACATATTGTAGCTTATTTTGTCATCGATCCAGCTGATGTCATCATGTCCATGCATGTGCTGATGTCAGCATATCAATGGCCTCTATATATGTGCCAAGTCTGAAGGAAATTGAAACTAAATTGATGTTTTTATACACATGTGAAATTTCACCCATTGTAATTAAAGGGGGGGATGGGGGTTAAAAAAAAAAGATAAAAAACTGAAACTTTGACCTACATTTCCCAAAATGTATTGATATCTATTCTGGGTCACTGGCAATTTAGAAACCAAATTTGGTGTGAATTCAACAAATACTTTTGCTGCTACAGATGTGTGAAATTTCATCAATTATAAGTAAATGAGGAAAAAAAGATTTTAAAAATTCATAAAAAATTTTGACTTTGACCTACTTTTCTCAAAATTTAATCAGATCTATTCTGGGTCAGTGGCAATCTATAAAGCCAATTTGGTACGAATTCAACCAATATTTTTACTGCTAAAGTGTTAACAAACAAACGAACAAACAAACAAGTGAGTCCAGGCACAACAGACCCCGCCCCTCACATGTATTGTACCTTATTTTGTCATCGATCCAGCTGATGTCATCATGTCTATGCGTGTGCTGATGTCAGCATTTCAATGGCCTCGATATATGTGGAAAGTTTGAAGTAAATTGAAACTAAATTGATGTTTTGATGTTTGATGTTAAATCTTAACAATTTAGATTTATTGTTATGGGCTCTATTTATCGATGAAAACTTTATTAGAATTATCTGAATGACATCCTATTTTTCCAATATCGGACCAATAATTATCGGTGCTGATAGTTATTGTGCATCCCTAATAAAAAAATGACACAAAATTTAACTAAAAAATGACAAAAGTTGAACGGACTCCATGACTGAAGCCACTTTCCATTAAAGTGACTGAGGTTCAGATCCTGGACTCTGTCTCTTTTACTGCAGTAAATGGTGAGTTGTTGTACTTGGACTTGAGTATAAACTGCATCCATGACAGTATTTCATCATCAGTGTTTGAGTTCAACAGCTGCAGATTCACAGACTGACGCATGTTTCCTTCAATTTATTTTAGTTTTAATGAAATCAATAACACAACAAGTCCAGAGCAGAGGCGCTAAAATATACAGCGACAAAATGTGGTGATGGAGAGCAAATAAACAAGAGGAGGGAGGGAGGAAGGAGGGAAGGAGGGAAGGAAGGAAGGAAGGAAGGAGGGAGGGAGGAAGGAAGGAGGGAAGGAAGGAGGGGAGGGAGGAAGGAAAAGAGGGAAGGAACAAAGAAGGGAGGGATGGAAGGAGAGAAGCAAGGAAGGAAGGAGGGAGGGAGAAAGGGAGGGAGGGAAAGAGGGAGGGAGGAAGGAAGGAAGGAGGGGAGGGAGGGAGGGAGGAAGGAAGGAGGGGAGGGAAGGAACAAAGAAGGAAGGGATGGAAGGAGAGAAGCAAGGAAGGAAGGGAGGAAGGAGGGAGGGAAGGAGGGGAGGGAGGAGGGGAGGGAGGAAGGAAGGAGGGAAGGAAGGAGGGAAGGAAGGGAGGGAGGGAAGGAAGGAGAGAAGGAAGGGAGGAAGGAAGGAGGGAAGGAACAAAGAAGGGAGGGATGGAAGGAGAGAAGCAAGGAAGGAGGGAGGGAGGGAGGAAGGGAGGGAAGGAAGGAAGGAAGGAGGGAGGGAAAGAGGGAGGGAGGAAGGAAGGAAGGAAGGAAGGAGGGAGGAAGGAAGGAAGGAAGGAAGGAGGGGAGGGAGGGAGGGAGGAAGGAAGGAAGGAGGGGAGGGAAGGAACAAAGAAGGGAGGGATGGAAGGAGAGAAGCAAGGAAGGAAGGAAGGAAGGGAGGGAGGGAAGGAGGAAGGATGGAGGGAAGGAGGGGAGGGAAGGAACAAAGAAGGGAGGGATGGAAGGAGAGAAGCAAGGAAAGAAGGAAGGAGGAAGGAAGGAAGAAAGGAAGGGAGCAGCACAAAAAGGATCAGAAGGATGTAAGGGAAGGAGTGAGTGTGAATGAGGACTAATTCTCCTTAATGAAGGTGTTATTTGTGGTCTCATGCGTCTCAGACGGTGGCGGTTGAACGCTCGTTACTTCCTGTTCGTCTAACGACTGAAATCTGCAGAAGCTGAGGTTTTACTGACGGAGATGAGACGACGCCTATAAAACACTTTATCTACTACACGACCTTGACCACAACATGAACTGATACTGATACTGCCTCTGTAGGAATATGGAATATATATATGTATGTGTATATATATATATATATATATATATATATATATATATATATATATATATATATATATATGGTTGTTCCATGTGTTTCTGAACAGAACCTTCATCCCAAACATTGTCAGTTTTTAACTTCAGCCTCATCTTCATCTGTTCATTTGATAATTAATCATCATAATAATAAAAAGAGTTTTATGTCATAAACAAATGTCATTAATGTCATCAGCATTCAAACGGTTCAGTTAATTAACTCACTTATTTATAATAAATATGAAGAAAAAACACACAACCATCCATCCAAAGTCACAATGGAAAGGAGGACAGAAGGTTGGATGACTTTTACTTGCAGTGTGGTATTTTACCAACATGTATTAGTACTCCTACTTAAAGTGCAGTATTTTTACAGCATGTATTAGTACTTTTATTGGAGTATGGTGTTTTCACAGTATGGATTAGTACTTTTACTTTTTTACTGGTACTACTACTGTATAAGTACTGCATTGTGGTATTTTCCTGGTGTGGATACTTTTTCTTGCATTGTAGTTTTTCCACAGTACATATTAGTACTTTTATTTGCAGTGTGGTATTATCAGAGAACATATTAGTACTTATACTTCCAGTGTTGTATTTATAAGAAAAAATGGATGTAAAAGACAATAAAATAAATAGAATAAATATGCAAACACTGTAAAAAGTATAAGATGAAATATCAAAAAATTGCAACAAAAGGATAGCAACAGAAAAGACGAAACAAAAGAAAAAAATTACAATTAAGTAAAAAAAAAAAAAAAAAAAAGAATCAAAGCACAACAAAAATGAATTGAGAAATGAACGGACAAAAATTGTAGTAAAATTTACAACAACATAACCACTGAAAATATAAACGCAAAAAATAGTAAAACAAATGGAACAGGACAAAAACTATGGTCGGTGTCTCAGGTGGGCGGAGCCTTGGTCCAGATTTCAGAACTATTTTGTTGTTGTTGGTTTGAACTGAATGAAACCAGTTTAAACATCGAACCTGTTTCCATTCACAGTAAAACTGAGCTGAGTTTTCAGAGTATTATTGATCATGTAAACAGTCTAATGTGATCTGATCTATCAGATAACAGCAGTAATCTGATTACATTTAATCAGATTAACACCTGGATTTGACCCCAACACGCATGCATGTACAGTAGTAGTACTTCCAGTAGTACTTTTTCCTCATAGTGCAGTATTTGTACAGTAGTAGTACTCCTCTCATAGTGCAGTACTTGTACAGTAGTAGTACTCTTCCTTATAGTGCAGTACTTGTACAGTAGTAGTACTCCTCTCATAGTGCAGTACTTGTACAGTAGTAGTACTCTTCGTTATAGTGCAGTACTTGTACAGTAGTAGTACTCTTCCTTATAGTGCAGTACTTGTACAGTAGTAGTACTCCTCGTTATAGTGCAGTACTTGTACAGTAGTAGTACTCTTCGTTATAGTGCAGTACTTGTACAGTAGTAGTACTCTTCGTTATAGTGCAGTACTTGTACAGTAGTAGTAGTACTCCTCCTCAGTTCTGGACTTTTCTATAGATAATCAGAGGACGGCTGAACGCTGCTCGTGTCTGTCGGCCTCAGTGGCGTCCCGTCGGGTTCATTAATGGCTTGTCTTTGCTGGTTGGTGTTTTATTGTCTTGTGTCTTTGGAGACGTCTGTGTCAGTGCGAACATCAGCTCCACAGACTGAACCCACCGCTGTGGACACGGAATGAGTCCACTGGTACTGTACCAGCCTGAAGAAAACCACGAAAACAGAGAAAAACAAACCGACTGCCTCCACTTTGCATCAGTACAACCACGAATATAATAATACTTCATGTACTAGGATTTGGAATTCAAACAAATAATACACAGTAAATCCAATGCATGTACAAATACACAATTTGTGGATTTAATCAGGTTTAGTTGTACTTTTCCTCATGGCATAGTACTTGTACAGTAGTAGTACTGTCCCCACCTGGTGCAGTACTTCTACAGTAGTAGTACTGTATACAGTAGTAGTACTGTCCCCACTTGGTGCAGTACTTGTACAGTAGTAGTAGTACTGTATACAGTAGTAGTACTGTCCCCACCTGGTGCAGTACTTCTACAGTAGTAGTACTGTATACAGTAGTAGTACTGTCGCCACCTGGTGCAGTACTTGTACAGTAGTAGTAGTACTGTATACAGTAGTAGTACTGTCCCCACCTGGTGCAGTACTTGTACAGTAGTAGTAGTACTGTATACAGTCGTAGTACTGTCCCCACCTGGTGCAGTACTTGTACAGTAGTAGTAGTACTGTATACAGTAGTAGTACTGTCCCCACCTGGTGCAGTACTTGTACAGTAGTAGTACTGTCCCCACCTGGTCCAGTCCTGTGTTTGCCTCTAAACTGGTGGAGGTGTGAAGTATCTCCGTCCACCCTGAAGCTCTGCTGTGACGCACCCAGGCGGCTGCGTGTCAGGGTCACCCCCCACCCCCCTTTACCGCCGCCCCCTCCCCGTCCTGAAGCCAAACTGTCCCCGTGGTCGTCTGCCAGCTCGCCTTGGCTCGCCGCCTGATCTCAGTGAATCATTTCCTGCAGCTCGGCTCCGATCGCGGCGGCGGAACGGTGACAAAATGTGTTTTCTCCTCTCAGACTAATTGAATTGAAGCTGCTGCATATTCACCGCCGCCTTCTTCCACCTTCTTTCTCTGGGAGTTTTCACTTTCCATCACCGGGCGCTGACAGGACGCTGGCTTTTAGAGCGAACAGAGGGGATTGGTCCTGAGAGAGGCCACGCCCCCTGGGAGCCGGTCCCATCACGGCGAGGCTTTTCCACAGATGTGTTGAGCTTTTTATCATGTTCTGTTTGTGACGAGACGATGACAGATCATCGGAGGTCCACGTGTTTACACGACTGAACCTGTGATCGTATAATCAACAAGTACAGAGTCAAATACAGGTCATTCAGGCGCCAGTGTCTGAAAAACACCTCCGAAAGTTTACGTTTCATTTGAAAAAAAAATCCAAATTCTTCGACGAGTGTTAGTTTACGTAGCTGGTAGAAGAATATGTGCATCAGTCTGAGGCTTTTAAACACATATGTTTTATTTCTGTCGTATATATTTGTTGATTATCAACAGTTTCAGACTCCAACCTGATAGATTCAGATTAATTTAGTTTCAACTAAAGAAAATTTAAAAATTGATTCAGTTCAGTACAAACTACAGTTAGTTTACGGAGGTCAGACAAGAATGTGTCTTTTAAACAGATGTTTATTGAAATACTGAATTCCCAGCTCCAACATGTTCACATTCTGTTCTTAAAGAAGCAACATTCTTCTACTACTGTTAGTCTACGGAGGAAAAAGAATGTGTGCATTCATCTACAGCTTTTAGATATATTCTGCTTTATATTAACTTGTTATATATATATTTATATATTCATAAAGTTTACATGTAAACTTTGTAATACTATATACACATGTATTTAGTATATGTGTGTGTGTATATATATATATATATATAATGTGTGTGTATATGTGTGTGTGTGTGCACGTGTGTATATATGTGTGTGTGTGTGTATATGTATGTATGTATGTGTACAAACTCTTGTAAAATTTTCTTAAAGAAGTAAAATTCTATTATTTGTTTACAGAGGTGATAGAAGAACTTTAAACAGATATATTATCCATTATATATTATATATATTTTTAAATATATTTATGACCCTGCCTATATATTTCTGACACCTCCTCATAAATATCCATAAATTATCTTTTGTTCATATATTTACATTTGACACAAATAAACAGTAGAAGAACATGACTTCTTCTTCTGTTTGCTTTTACGGAGCTGGTAGAAGAATGAGGAGCTACGTTCACCTGTTGACAGCTGATCAACAGGTGAATATACGTTTCATTTTTTACTTTTTGTCAGTTGATCCACAAATGGAACTAGACATAGACACCAGATTCTTCTTCTTCTATTTGTTTTTATGGAGCTGGTAGAAGAACAGGGCATTGTGGGCTGTTGCTAGGCAGATTTGATGACAGGTGGACAAAGAGAACTGACAGTTTTTGAATATGGAGCTGAGCGGCTGAATTATAGGTGGTATGAGATTAAAAAAAACAAAACAAAACAAGGGCTGTTAAAGTGAATAAAAGTATGGAAATGGAAAAGCAGATGCAGACTCTGTGGACTGAGTTTTTTTTTATTTTATTTTTTTTATTGTGGGTGTGTCATGTGATCTTTAATAGTCGCTGCAGCCAGGATCTATTGCAGTATATCTGTTAAATCTTGCAGGTTTAATAATGTTTCAGACTTGATGTGGATGCAGCTGAGGCTTTGCCAGAACTTTTGGATTTTGGCTCACAGGAGGATGGAGGACGCCAAGTGTGCTGCTGTTGCATCCATCCACACGAGAATGAATGAGCGCATACTGAAGTACAGACAGAAGTACATGGACGACTGCAGGGACGGCACTGAATCACCTGACATGTGGACCATGGTTTGGGGAGTTTTAGTTTCACGTTGCAGTTTTAGGATCAGATGAATACAATGACATGTGTCTGACTCAAGTTCTATGAAGTATTAACCCTTAACGACCCAAACCTCCATGACCATCCAGAGCCATCTACTGATCTAAACTGTTTACGACCTGTAGATCCATTAATCCTATCAATACATGCCAATAATTGGTGTAAAATACAGTTCTTCATCTTTTCATGGTCATCAGATATGACCCATTTGGATGTTCAGAGGCTCCATAGTTACCGTGGAAACACCGTCATCTTCTACAACAGTGATTCACCAGTAAAACCCATGGAGTTGGATCAGTGACAGTGGATGGACACACTGGGTTTAGGTTCAGTTTATGAGAGATTTTGCTGAAAAAGTCACTTAATCTTCCATTTTCTCTGTTTCTGATAGAATAACCTTCAAATTTACGCTGAGATTTTATGAAAATCTCATTAAATATAGAAAAATACCTGATTTTTACTGAAGAACTGCAAAACAAAGAGGATAATATTGCAATAAACGGTGATGAATCACTTATGAAAGGGCAAACATAGAAAAAAAAATTCATTAGCGAACTGCCACAAAAGTCGCTTTGGGTCTTTCTGGGTTAATATTCCAAATCACCATCAGGGGTCAGTCTGGTACCAGAACACACTTAGGACCTAAACCACCGATGAACCGACCCTGCGTTTCCACAGACGCTGACTAACGTCTAAACTTCACTGTTTCCACACATAAACAATTAATTAATTAACTGTCAATTAATTGTTGATAAGAATTTGCTCAATTAAATTATTAATTGTCAGTTAATTACCCTTTTCCACAGTGAGGTTTGTGGTGTTGACAGTAGGGGGCACCACTGCCCAAACCAGGCTTCACCACTGAAGTTGAATAACGCCGTGGCTGGGACAGTCGGCCGTCAAACCGGACCATGGCGTTAGAATTAGAGTTAGATTCGCTTTAGGGACTTGGTGGAGCGGAACACCAACCGGCCCGTCTGTTTGTGGGGGCGGTGCACCCCCGCCTAAATACACACACAAATGCAGGGTTGGTATCGGATCAGAGTTTATTTAGTTCTACCTCATAAATGTCATTGTCTGTTCTGTAGTTAATGGTTCAATAAATTAATCATTAAGGAATAGGATATGATTTTTTTATGAAGTATATCAACAGTTTTTAGGTTTTATTCTTATAGACCCTATCGAAAGAGAAATTCAGGTTCTCAGGAAAATTGTCGCTTATCAGTTAATCGATTGATAAGGTCAAGCAACTAACGATTAATGGATTAATCGATAATTTTCATCCCTAATCTGTATTATTGTATCAAGTTTTCTTCAAAAACTAAAACTCATAAATGTTTATTTTGACAGTCACTCAAAATAACATCAGCTGATAGTTTACATTATAGCTCTGTTAGCATTGCTCTGTTAGCTTAGCTCTGTTAGCTCTGTTAGCATTACTCAGTTAGTTTAGCTCTGTTAGCTTAGCTCTGTTGGCATTGCTCTGTTAGCTGAGCTCTGTTAGCTTGGCTCTGTTAGCTCTGTTAGCTTGGCTCTGTTAGCTCCGTTAGCTTAGCTCTGTTTTTAGACTGAAAACAGCCACAGTAAAACCACAGATCAACTGTTTTCTGTTCAGTTTGTGTCGTCAATTGCTGTTTGAATCCAGCAAAAAGTCAGAACTGTCACAGTTTAGTCTGAACTGTGGATCAACAAATGCAACTTAGCAAAGATAAGAACATCCCATAATATCTTTATACCTTCAAGCCTAAAAATCAAACTCACTTGTGTAGAAGAAACGCTGACATTTCACCATCCAACTCCATTTTTTACATTTACAGCTGAGTCCAGTGGAAAAAACAGTGAATAAGAGAATAACAATAAAAACGGAGATATGAAGGATTAGACCTGGTGCCTTTTTCACTTGTAAGTAAGTAAAGTTTATTCATGTAGCAGTTATCACAGAGAAAACCTCATAAAGTGCTATACAGATTAAAAAGGTACAAGACGGCAACACACACACACACACACACACACACACACACACCACACACACACACACACACACACACACACACACACACACACACACACACACACACAAAAACAACCAAAATGCTACACAGATTAAAAGACATAAGACAGCAACACACAAAAAGAGTACAAGGTGCAAAAATATAAAATATGAAATTCTGAAGTACCCAATAAAATCAAGGAGTATCTATAAAAACAACAGAATAAAGGTGTGTCTTAAAAATGTCCACTGAGACTTTTCAAGTGCTGTAGAAGATTAAACATACATTTGGCAATTTGGCTCCGACAGTTTACAACCAAGGCCCGCTGGATGATTTATTTATTTTTTTTTAAATCAGTGAATAAAACAAGTCAATTCAGAATTGATTCACAACAGATGAAGGACCTGAAACAGTGGGGTTCGTCAAAAGAATCGGACTTCCCATCACTGTAACGAGCTGAAGGTGAATCCACATCGCTAACCTGGGTCCGTGTCGCGTTCATCCCAGTCCTGTTCTTGCAGTCCTTGTATATTTACATGTGTGTCCCTGCGTGTGTCCTTCCTGAGGGCGATGCTTGTTTGGTCGGTGGGTCGTCTCTGTTCGTGTTCTGACCCAGAAATCCGTTCAGTCCGTGTGTTTTAGAACGCCGTCGCCTCTCACCGTCTGTGCCTTGGACTCATCATCATTTGCATCTTGTTTCCTCATCATTCGCAGCCGCTGAACCGTCCTCCACTTTGTCTGGTCCACTTACACATCACATATGTCGGCGTATACAGTATGTATTAGTAGTATATAGTAGAAGAGGAAGTTTGTGTACTTTAAAAGGCTCATATTTATTTAAACCCACTTTT
This sequence comes from Sphaeramia orbicularis, assembly GCF_902148855.1. Classification (NCBI taxonomy): domain Eukaryota; kingdom Metazoa; phylum Chordata; class Actinopteri; order Kurtiformes; family Apogonidae; genus Sphaeramia; species Sphaeramia orbicularis. The sequence continues at coordinate 42,226,367 of NC_043976.1, read as the reverse complement.
CTTAGTCTGTGCTTCATTTCTTTGTGTATTTGGACCCTAATAGTTCAGACAGTTTGAATTTGAACCCTCCAGCTGCTGCAAAACTATCTTTATATTCATTCTGGCAAAAATCCAGTGGATTTCAACAACCTGTTTTAATTCTTGTTTAGTTTTTTATGTTTTATAACTAGTTGCATCTCCACATTTGCACATATAAGGTCCAGAGTTCAGACGAACATTTCTCCAGTTCGACATAATTGTTTGTCAGCAGCAGCGGTTGTAGTCCAGACTGAAAATATGTCCAAACTTGGAGCCCATTACCTAAAATGTTCAGTTGTTGGTTGAACGGGACAGAGCAGCACAGCCAACAACCTGGAGGGGGCGGGGCCTGAAGTGTCTCATGTGCATTTAAAGGGCCAGCGCTCCAAACCACCTTTCTGGTGTCATTACTCAGAAATAGGGTCGAAGATGGACCTGTGGAGTTGAATGAAGAATTCAGACCCAAGTAGAGCATTTACAGTTTATTTATACTAGCGGCATTGTACCCATGGTGCCATTGTACGATAGCATGAGAGGCTTAAATCTCCCAGCATACCTCACAACATTTTAATACGGACATAAAATTGTGTCTAGTAGATAGTCAGGTAATGTTTGTATTCAGTTGGCGAGTTTGGTAGCGATTGGGCCTTTGAAGGCTGAGGAAAATCCATACAAACGCCCTCCTGTGCTGCAACATCGATCGGACGTTGGACAGACAAAGAACGTGCATTATATAGTAGGATAGGATTTATATAAATGATTTATATTTATTGTTAATGTTGTTTTGTTTGACTGTTGAGTGTTCTTAAGAAGGAAATAAAAGGGTGAATCACATTGTTGTTATGCTTGTAAATGGATACTGTATGTCTGTTTGGAACAGGAGGACCCCAGGAAGAGTAGCTGATGTCTGGCATCAGCTAAATGGGGATCCTATTAATAAATAAATACATTTTTTTTAAATGTATTTTTTTTTACTCGTCTTGTCCAGCATCATAACAGCAGAATGATAGTCTGGCTGCCTTTTGGTGCACAAATGTACATTTACAGTTTATGTAGACCACAGGGAAATGTTTGAAAACGTATAATTCCATTTAAAAAAAGCAAATAATCCCTGCTTTAAGTCAAAAAAAGGCTTCTTCACCTTTCCTGTGATATTTGAGACTGATCTCATGAGACGCCATTGTATGTCACACCAGTTCACACCATTTGGCGCGTTGTACGAACACATTTTCAACCTTGTGTTTTTCAGCATCATTTGATCACATGTTAGTTTACACCAAGATCTCCGGTTCACGTAACCCCAAACCTCAGTATGTGGTATTTGACGCATAGTTTCAGGTTGGACAGGGCTAATAACGGCGTGAACGTACGTACGATAAGCTTATAATGCATACTGATAACACGCCAATTAAAAGTGTTAAAAGTGGCGTGTATATTTATGCGAGTCATGATATCACGTTGGATATTCTGTTGTAATCCTCTAACCAGTGTTGTGCAAGTTACTTTCAAACTGTAATCCGTTACAGATTACTCATTACTGTAATTTAAAAGTATCTCTTTACCTTATGATAGTAGCTCTCTAACTTTTTACAGTGGAGTACCCCATCAAATAGACTTTTTTCTACAAATACCCCCCAACTCTCGCTTCAGCATTTTTAATTGAAAAAAATTAGGCAAAATTTGTTCCTGTGCCAAAGGTTTCTTTATATTTACAAAACTTTGTAAACAAACAACATATATTTAACTGTAATTATTAAAAAAAATTTTTTTTAAAAATGTATGAGTAAATTTAATGTAAAATATAAACTGAAAAGTGCCCTTGTTAACTGATAAGAAAAATAAATAAATTGGTGATTAATTAATAAATGAACCTTTCATCAACAAAAATAATTCCTTATCTACTCAAATAAACTCATCATGAATCATATAAAATATAAATGTTCTTCAAATGTCACCAAAGCTTAAACAAGATGATTGACAATAAAATTATTACATGAATGTATTTATTGTGTTTTTATATTTCAGTAAAGGAGGAAAGAAGGGTTGAAGGGAGGTGGAAAGGAAAGGAATGAGCTGAGAGGAAAATTAGGAAGGAAGGAAAGGAAAGGAAACAAGGAAAGGAGAGAAAAAGGAGAGAATAAGGAAAGGAAAGAACAAGGAAAGAACAAAGAAAGGACAGAAAAAGGAAAGAACAAGGAAAGGAGAGAATAGGGAAAGGAGAAAATAAGGAAAGAACAAATAAAGGAGAGAATAAGGAAAGAATAAGGAAAGGAAAGAATAACAAAAGGAGAGAATAAGGAAAGAACAAGGAAAGAAAAAGGAAAGGAAACAAGGAGAGGAGAGAAAAAGGAGAGAATAAGGAAAGGAGAGAACAAGGAAAGGAAAGAACAAAGAAAGGACAGAAAAAGGAAAGAACAAGGAAAGGAGAAAATAAGGAAAGAACAAATAATGGAGAGAATAAGGAAAGAATAAGGAAAGGAAAGAATAACAAAAGGAGAGAATAAGGAAAGAACAAGGAAAGGAAAGAAAAAGGAAAGGGAACAAGGAAAGGAGAGAAAAAGGAGAGAATAAGGAAAGGAAAGAACAAGGAAAGAACAAGGAAAGGAGAGAATAGGAAAAGAATAAGGAAAAAACAAATAGAGGGGAGAATAAGGAAAGGAAACAAGTAGACACAGTCGGAGTCCATATTCTTATTTTTAACGACCTCTTATCTCCTCGTTTGAGCTTCTTCAGGTCTTTTTTTCACTCCTCATCCCACTTCGTCTCCTTGTGTCCTCGTCTCCTTGGCAACCGTCGGACGCCGTCGTGTACGTGACGGACTGAATGTGAAGCGCTCGGCCGCCGTCCACGCCGCTCTGCGTTTATGACGGCGTTGACGACAGCTGTTGATGAGAAGGTAAACCAGATGTGGGTTTGTCCTTTGATGGGCCGCGCTGCTCTGATCTGATTTGGGATCTGTGAAGAATAAACGCACCTGAAAGCAGGCCTGGAAGACGAGGCCTGTGCGCTCATTCAATTAGGATCCACAGCACATGTTCTGGACGCTGGTCCACGCCGCCTCCGAGGACCGTTACCCAGCATCCCCTGTGTCCGAGTCCTAATGACATCAGCGGCCTGCGTTTCGTTACCTGAACATCCCATAATTATCCAACTGTATGAACATAAAAGCACAGGATCTGACAGGTGGCGATGAGAGAGAGAGGGGGAGGGAGGGAGGGGGAGAGGGAGAGACAGAGAGAGAGAGAGAGAGAGGGGGGGAGGGAGGGAGGGGGGGAGGGGGAGAGGGAGAGACAGAGAGAGAGAGAGAGAGAGAGAGGGGGAGGGAGGGAGGGAGGGGGAGAGGGAGAGACAGAGAGAGAGAGAGAGAGAGAGGGGGGAGGGAGGGAGGGAGGGGGAGAGGGAGAGAAGGGGGGTGTTGGCGGCAGGCTCACCCTAACACTAACACTAACACTAACACTAACACTAACACTAACACTTCATACTAGGCCTGTACCGGTACACAAAATTGTCGGTTTGGTACATTTTCAGTTTTCAAAGCCACGGTTCGTTTTTTTCGGTTCGGTATGGGAAGAAAGAAAACCCCTCAAAATGTCTAATGCATTTATGAATTTTTGAACATTTTTCGCCAAGTTTTGGAGATAATAGATTATAGATAAACTGGAATACTGCGCGGCGCAGCGGCACAGCGCAGTTCTATACGTGGGGGTGCGGTCTATAACTAACACTGGTGTGAAACGAAAGTGAAACTTTACATAATTTTGACATCCCACTCCCAGGTTGTATTCTATTATACAGTAGGGCTGAACGATATGGACGAAATTTCATATCTCAATATTCATGCCAGATATCTCGATATCGATACGATATGACTACGGGTTCAGTGAAAACCAAGCATTTTTCAGAAAAATACTAACATCATAATACAAAAGAATGTGGAAAGTGCAGTTTTATTTATAAGAACTCACTGCCTGTCATCAACATTAACATAATGTACAAATAAATAAAATTTGTTGTGACTTCCAGAGCTGTACATGCAGGGCGAGCACGGGGGAAATCTGTATCGTTTATATCGTTGCTTTTTCGATATTAATATCTTGAATGTTCATATCTCGATATCGATACAATAACAATATATCTTTCAGCCTAATATACAGTGTGAGAGAGAGAGAAAGAGAGAGAGAGAGAGAAAGAGAGAGAGAAAGAGAGAGAGGGGGTCGGTCGTAGAACTACCGTACTTCATAGACGGTAAACAACGTCCGTCTTATTAACGTCTCTTTCCTCCTTGTTGTCTTTCACCTGAACTGATCCAAACAGACTGGACTGATGGTGGAGGGTCTCCAGTCTCTTCCTTACAGGTTCACATCATATTTGTTGTTTTTTTTTAACCTTATATCAGCTGCTATTTCATATTTCGGGTCGATGTGTGCTCCCTTTCAATTTGTCCATGTGAAACTTGAGCAGATTTAAAGTTCTGCATCGAACAACGTCTTTCCTTCCTTTTTCTTTTTCTCATCCTGCTGTGCCGTTTGGGTACAGCTGTGTACCGAACCGAACAGGTGCGTACCGAAACGGTTCGGTTCAGTATGTGTACCGCTACAGGCCTAGTTATGAATGAATGAATGAATTTATTTTTGGTTTTACATCAATCATTGCACTCAGTACATCGATCGCAATAAACACAAAAACCAAAAAAGGAATAGGCTAGAAGCAAAAGCTTATTTTTTTGCCTCTCCTTGTCAACTAATACACTGCTTACATCAACTTAAATGTGTACAGCATCGAGCATTCACACCATAATAATTACAAATAATTTTTTAAAAAAATCAACAACAAAAACACATCTACCATCTCAATTCAATATTTCTGAATAATTTAAACTTAAAGTACTCCCTTCTTTTTTTTTTTAAACTTTGCCAAAGGAGTGGATAACTTAAGTGCATCATAAGGTCCATTCCATAATTTCACACCCACATTCCCAGTTCATCTAGACGTCACATCTGCCCTCACTTTAATCCACTCACACATATGAAAATCTCTGAAATTCGAATTCATACATTTGAGTTCATACAGTTTGAATTTGAACCCTCCAGATGCTGCAAAACTATCTTTATATTTGTAACGTGAGGGTTCGGTGGTGGTTAATGGTTCATTCTTTATAAAATGCAACAACAGGATGGAGACAGATTTCTTCTTAAACAGTGCTTTACTTTTTCACACACCGCAACTACCACCACTACACTTCCTGGAACATAATCTCACATGACTGAACAAACCAATCAGGAGCTTACAGTACTTAGATTGGTAAATGGAAGTGATTTAGAAAAGCACATTCAACAGATTATTTTAGCTGCTTGTACACTACAAATGAGAATATTTAAATGTGTAAATCATAATTTTGCAAACATAGATGTAAATAATAAATTGGGTAAAAACTGTCAATATATATTTTTTTAACAAATACATGAATTAACTTATTCCTGGTAATTTATTTCACTATTAAACCTTCCATTTCTTCAACATAAATTACTTTAACTTCTGAACCTTTTTTGCAAAGTGGCTTATATTGACCAAGAAAGTCGGCCATTGGGGTCAGAAAAAAAATTCTTGGCTAGAATATGTAAAACAAGTACAAAAGTGTATCAACTAAAAAAACGTAATGTGCCTCAAAACAAAATAAAAATGCTAGAATTTTAGCAGACAGTGTTTAGAACAAGAAATAAAATCACCTTGATATTAGCTGGAAAATCTTATTAAGAAAAAGTTATATATATGTATATATTCTTTTAAAAATAAGAATATTTTTCTTATGTAGAAATTTCTAGGCAAGCTTTTTCCATATTTCGATGAAAACTAAGACAAATGTTCCAGAAATAAGCCTTTTTTCACTTTTTTAGAAATCATTTTTTACAGTGCACAGTTTTACAAGAAGAAACATGTGGAGTGTACTGTTCATGGCCAGTGATTCGCCACTTGACAAATTTCACCCCATTCTTCAAACAAAATAACAGATTTGTCAGGGAAGAGTTAAAGAAAAGGAAAGGCCGGGGGGTGGGGGTGGGGGGTTGTAGTTCCTGCGTCGCCGTGTTGATGTTTTGCTGGTGGATCCAAGTGGGATTGAACGTCATCAGGCTGATTGGCGCCTCCTCGAACCGTCCCGGGGTTGGTGGGCGCCTCAGAGGACGTAATCATCGCCGCTCAATCACCTCTCGGTGGCGGCGATCGGAGACACTTCAGGCACTCGAATCAAACGCTCCCAATACTCAACAGTTTTGGGGCTGGTCTTCTGCTTCTTCATCATTTCAACAAGGCTAGTGTTACTGTAACTTTTCATCCTGATCCAGATAAATGTCTGAGTTGAATTTATGGACATTTTTCTGGTTTTGGATATAAGTTCTCCACATCACACTGACCAACACTAAACAACAGCAGGTTATACTTTTAATAAACACGACTGCTGTCAAACAATTAAAATGTTTAATCTGATTAATCACAGGATTGTGGATTAATTTTTGATTAATCACAATTAAATATTCATTTTTAATCTATATTAATCATGTTTCATTTTATATGAGCAAACAGACTCAAGAAAGAAGGGAATATTTATGCACTTTGTTATGACCCTGGGTCATAATTTGTCAGTTTATGTTCATATGTATATGCATATGTTTTTTGTCGTATTGTATTCCCCCTCCAGTCCTGTAGGGGTGCTGTGTTTCTTTTGTGTCTATTTTGTGCCATACCATACCAGTCACCATATTTAAATGACCCTGGATCCAGCAGCATGCTCTCTCCTTGCTCGCTGCCAACTCCTAGCTGTGCTTCCTGTGTCTTTTGATCGTCAGTCGTTGTGTTTCTGTGTTAGTTTGTTCAGTTGTAAATAGTTGTAAATAATGCCTTTTTTTCCAAACAATCCTAATTTTCTGGTAGGGGAGGGTGGCTCTTTTGTTTTCATGTTTTCTCCTGTTTTTCGTTTAGGGAGTTTCAGTTAGTTTCGTGTATTTTATTTCTTGCATTTATTTTTTGATCAGGGAATTTAGTTTGAACTTTGAAGACTTTTGTTTGTTGTTTTAGCCGAGCCCACCCTAACCCTCCTATAGTTATTTAATAATAAATATTTGAACTTTAGTTTTGGACTGGCGTGTGTTTGGGAGTTGGGAGGGGACAAGAGAGCGCATTATCTGCGTCCTGGTAAACCCCTAGGCCGAGACGTAACAACTTTACATGTTTGTCGTAAGCTGGACGACACGTTAGCCGAAGTGCTAACAGAATCCCAGACTAACACGTTTCGTGTTAATGTGGTATTTGAATGTGGAAGTGCTTCGGTGAATAGAAAACTCCTTCCTGCAGAGTGTGTCTAATAGTGTATGTGGGTCGACTGTTCTGTTTTGGGTTTTTTTGTCCTCATATTTCCATCCAGAGGGCCAATGTGCTGTTTAACGTCTTCCATCTTTATGGGGTGGTTCTGCTGTCTGTCACTACCGGATCAGCTGACCGTTTGTTCATGTGCGTTAACACTAACTCTACTGGACAAACGGACCCAAATGTGTAGGAGGAGATGTTCAGAGTCATTCTGTAAATGGGTTAAAGGAGTTAAAGTTTTTAATCGGATTAATCATGATGATGGATTAATCTGCATTAATGCGTTAATTTTGACAGCCCTAATATATACCAATAATTTATTTATTTATGCAAATATTGTCTCTGGGCTGGCCTGGGAACGCCCCACAAGAGCTAGAGGAGGTGTCTGGGGAGAGGGAAGTCTGGGCATCCCTGCTTAGACTGTTGCCCCCACAGCCTGGCCCCGGATAAACGGAAGACAATGGATGGATGGATGCAGATATTGTGACTAAGATGAGATCTCACTGAAAACGTACATGACAGTGGAACTATTTCCTGACTTCTATTTTTAAAACTTCGTATAAATACATGGTTTTCGAGCTGTAACTTCTTATATTTATAGTAAAAATGAGAAACTTTATAGAAAAATGGGCCTTTCATACAGAGCTGATCACAAATGTTAGTGTTTTTTTTTTTTTTCTTATATTAATGTCATCATACAAAGTGGTTCTGAATGTGTGATTTTGCTTCATGGATCATGAGGTATGGTAGCAGATTTATGTCCTTATGTTTTAATATAAATACATATAAATACATGGTTTTTGAGCTGTAAACTCTAAAAATGGAAAAGTTTATAGAATAATCTGTCTTTCATGTCCCTGGTTTACGAGTAAAATAGTAACTTTAGTATTTTAGTACTTCAGTACTTTAGTAGTAGTACTGTTTCCTGACTCCCACTCTGAAGTTCACAGATCCACATTCATTCATTTCTCTGTTTACTCTGGTTCATATCATGCATTTTCAGGCCCAGAATGCTTTGCTTCTTTTCATACCAGATACCATCATTCCATGTGACTTCACCATCGTACGATCAGTCGACCTCTAGTGTTTTAATTGTTTCAGAAATGTGTGTGGAATCTGAGCGACGGATCGACCACTGGGTTAAACCGCCGATGCTTTGACTGAATAATAAATGAATAGTTTTTCCAGAGCGGGCTTCGGTTTCAGCCGCCGTCTTCTGCCTCCGTGTTGTAACAGCTGTAAAGTTTCCAGTCGATTATTGATCGGGTATTGATGGTCTTCCCTGTTTTTCAGCTGGTATACCGGGCCAGTCAGCAGCAGGATCAGGATGAGAAGATGGCTGGCTGTGTGTTTCCAATGGGACCAGAGAGCTTTCAGCGCTTCACGCCGGACTCCCTGGCGGCCATCGAGCAGCGCATCGCCGAGGAGGAGGCCCGGCGCAACAAACAGTACCAGGAGGTACGCCTGGTCCGATATGCCACTGGTCCAAAACGCCACCGGTCCGATAAGGTACCGGGTCGATAAGAGGCCGGTCTCTTATCTTATGAGTCTGTTTAGTGGGTCGTTTTGTGAGTTGGTTTAGTGACGTTTTGTGAGTCATTTTGTGAGTTGTTTTGAGTCCGTTTAGTGAGTCACTTTGTGAGTCATTTTGAGTCTGTTTAGTGAGTCGTTTTGTGACTCGGTTTGAGTTGTTTTGTGACTTAGTTTGAGTCGTTTTGTAAGTAATTTTGACAGTTGGTTTGAGTTGTTTTGTGACTCGGTTTGAGTCATTTTGTGAGTCTGCTTTGTGAGTCATTTTGTGAATTGGTTTGTCAGTCATTTTATGGGTTGTTTCAGTGAGTTTGTGAAGTGACTTAGTGAGTGATTTTGTGAGTCTTTTTGTGAGTGATTTTGTGAGTCTGTTTAGTGACTGTTTTGAGTGTGTTTAGTGAGTCGTTTTGTCACCGTTTAGTGAGTCATTTTGTGAGTCAATTTGTGAGTGTGTTTATTAACGGTTTTGTATCATTTTGTGAGGTGGTTTGTGAATCATTTTGTGAGTCGTTTTGTGAGTCGGTTTGTGAATCATTTTGTGAGTCGGCTTGTGAATCGTTACGAGTCAGTTTCTGAGTCATTTTGTGATTCTGTTTAGTAACGGTTTTGTGTCATTTTGTGAGTTGGTTTGTGAATCATTTTGTGAGTCATTTTGTGAATCGTTTTTTGAGTTGGTTTGTAACTCATTTTGTGAGTCCCTTTAGTGACTCTGTTTTGAGTCTGTTTAGTGAGTCATTTTGTGGTTCGGCTTGAGTCGTTTTGTGAGTCTCTTTAGGGAGTCATTTCAGTGAGTTTGTTTTGTGAGTCAGTTTGTGTGTTGTTTTATGAGTGTTTCATGAGTCTGATGGTCGTGTGTGTTGTTGATTTGTGAGTCTGTAGGGTGAATCATTGTGTGAATCCATTAAGTGAGTCATTTTGCGAGTCTCACAGTTGTGTGTGTGTGTTACGGGTCTAACAGTCATGTGTCTGTTGTGTTTCTGTAGTGTGTAGTGTGTGTGTGTTTTGTGTTGCAGGTCAAATGGTTTTTAGTGTTGTGTGTGTGTGTGTCTGGTTTTGTGTCTAATGGTCATGTGTTGTGTGTCTAACAGTCTTTGTGTGTCTGTTGTGCGTCTAATGGTCTTTGTGCGTCTGTTGTGTGTTTGTTGTGGGTCTAACGGTCTTTGTGTGTCTGTTGTGCATCTGTTGTGCATCTGTTGCGGGTCTAACGGTCTTTGTGTGTCTGTTGTGTGTCTGTTGTGCATCTGTTGTGCGTCTGTTGCGGGTCTAACGGTCTTTGTGTGTCTGTTGTGCGTCTGTTGCGGTTCTAACGGTCTTTGTGTGTCTGTTATGTGTCTGTTGTGCATCTGTTGTGCGTCTGTTGTGGGTCTAACGGTCTTTGTGTGTCTGTTGTGTGTTTGTTGTGGGTCTAATGGTCTTTGTGCGTCTGTTGTGTGTTTGTTGTGGGTCTAACGGTCTTTGTGTGTCTGTTGTGTGTCTGTTGTGCATCTGTTGTGCATCTGTTGCGGGTCTAACGGTCTTTGTGTGTTTGTTGTGTGTCTGTTGTGCATCTGTTGTGCGTCTGTTGCGGGTCTAACGGTCTTTGTGTGTCTGTTGTGCGTCTGTTGCGGTTCTAACGGTCTTTGTGTGTCTGTTATGTGTCTGTTGTGCATCTGTTGTGCGTCTGTTGCGGGTCTAACGGTCTTTGTGTGTCTGTTGTGCGTCTGTTGCGGTTCTAACGGTCTTTGTGTGTCTGTTATGTGTCTGTTGTGCATCTGTTGTGCGTCTGTTGTGGGTCTAACGGTCTTTGTGTGTCTGTTGCAGTTCTAACGGTCTTTGTGTGTCTGTTGTGCGTCTGTTGCGGGTCTAACGGTCTTTGTGTGTCTGTTGTGTGTCTGTTGCGGGTCTAACGGTCTTTGTGTGTCTGTTGTGTGTCTGTTGCGGGTCTAACGGTCTTTGTGTGTCTATTGTGCGTCCGTTGTGGGTCAGGACCTGGGCGACGTGGAGCTCCCCCGGCCCCGCCCAGACCTGGAGGCTGGAAAACAGCTGCCTCGAATCTTCGCCGACATCCCGTCTCATCTGGTGGGCGTTCCCCTGGAGGACATCGACCCGTACTACTTCAAAGACCAGAGGGTAGGTGTTTGGACCCCCCCACTATACCCCCCCCCCCACACACACACACACACACACACACACACATCCAACTCTGGTCGTAGAATCCCTGGAAGATAAATGGAGCCTTGGGTAGCCCAGTTTTTGGGGACCGGGGGGGAGGTGACCGCCTGGCTCTGATGTAGTTTGTGTTGGTCACCTCCGTTCTCGACACGACTCTACACTTGAACATGTTCAGTAGTTTGCGTTTACGTTTACTCTGTTTTTCAGTCGAGAAACGAAGCAGCGTCACTTAACCCTTTATAGACGATTATGTCGCCTGAACTGTTTGTACTTTGGACAAAATCCACACGTCATCTTTTAGCTCAGATTGGGTTCTTTTTATTGGTCTGTAACACATTAGGGTAGAGGTCTGCATTGGCTGAGGGGGAGGGGTGGAAGTGGGCGGAGCTTAGAGCAGCAGAGTGCAGTCGGTGAGAGAGAGATGGAAGATTGTTATCACTTTTAGTAGCTTTTTTAGCAAAGTTTTATCTGTGTTTTAGCTGTGAATTCTGGTAAATAATTGTATATAATAGTGATGGTGCTGTTTTAGAGTGCTCTACTAGTGTGTTTTGCTGGGTTTTCGTCAAGTTTTGGTGTTTTTTTTGTTTGTTTTTTTACCTATTTTCACTATTTTTTTAGTTTGTATAATTCATTGGTAGTTGTATTTTAGCTGTACATACTATATAAATGTATGCGTATTTATATTTATGTAAATCACTATGCAGATTGATCCAGTTCATACACAGATGCAGTGTGTGTATTTGAATCAGATGATGGATGTTTTTCTCAGTGAAATCAGGGGCTCTGTCTGCAACTAGACAGGAGGTGAACACAGACTATCACACAGGATCCAAATGACACAAAAGAACCAAAAAAAAAAAAAAAGAAGAACATGGCCAAACAATGATCAAGACAGACTAAAATATCTGAACACATGCACAGTAGCTGAAAGTTTATTTCTATAATTTCATAAACTTTCATTATGAACATTTACAGTTGTTTTTCCATAATAAATATGATAAAAATGCACGTCTGTTTTTTTTTTTTTAGTATAACACACTATTTTAAGCATTTATTCAAGATAATAATGATAATTAATGGCCAGATATTGAAAGTTAAGTTCTTCCTGAAAAAAATGTGCAAAAAAAAGGCATAAAAAAGAGACATTTTCTGACACTTTTATTGCAAAAACAACTAAAGAAATCTGGGCAGACTGTTTATTGATAGTTCTTAAAGGGTTCAAATGCACATACAGGTCATGAAGAACCTGGAAAACACATGGAATAAAATCCAACCCTTCTGGGAAGGTCATGAGAGTCAGTTTTTAGGTCTGCGAATTCAACTGTTGGCAAAATCTACAAACATCCTGATGCAAAAATCAACTGTAAATCACATGGTTTTTAAATTTTAAAAATTTTTATTCATTCACGAGTATTAGATTAGTTTTGCTTCTTTTTGTGAAATGGAAGATGTTTTTGTTTACAATAGAAAAATGCAAATTTAAAGAGAATCTCCAATTTGATGCCAACACAGTACATGTTCATATTTCAAATTTTTGGTTTTGTTGTCCTAGATCTTGGACAATGATGTGCAGAAATATTAAGTATATACAACTAATAATATATACAAGTAATGATTAAAGAATGAAATGATCGGAGGCTGCAGAACTGAATGATTTATCAAAACTACAGGGTCTTTAAGGACTTTGAAATAACTTTATTCTTAACTTTGTTATTTAGAGTAATAAGGTTTTTAAGAACCATAGATAATATAAATAAATACTAACTTCTGCTGTAAATAATTAGGAAATAATAAGCAACAACTGTATTGTTACTGTACTAAAAAAATAGTTTAATTATTTCTGTCATCTCACTTAACTACTGTTAGCTTACTAGCTACTGTTAGCAGCTATTAGCATCTTAGCTATTGCTAACTGATTGCCTGGGTATAAATAGTTAGTAATTGGTTAGAAATAATCTTGTATTTTTTAACAACTGAAACAAAGGAGTCCTATTTGTGCTCATTGACTTTAAATCTCAGAAACTGCAGTAAATTGTTTAGAAATACCAGATTAGATGTGATAGAACTTCATTTAACCCAAAGGAAATTAAAGTTCTAGTAACAGCACAAGACCGAATGTATACACATAAGAAATATTCCAAGACAAAAAACAAAAAATTGTGACAACAATGACCACAAAAATACAAGTGGAAAGCAGGCAGTTAAATAAATAATAAAGTACTGATGATAAATAATAATAATAATAACAATAATAATGTCCAAGATAGATAGATAGATAGATAGTTTAATGACAGCAGAACTACTAGTGATAATTATGGGGTTTCGGGTAAAGATAAGGTACAGACGATGTTCATGCGACGTAAATGCATAAATTGGGCTTCATTTAATGTCATTAGTCACTGTATGTATCTGTACATCCACTTGTCTGTTGATCAATCAATCAATCAATCAATCAAATTTATTAATACAGCACCAACTAATAACTAAACTTATCTCCTGACCCTTTACATGCAGACCTGGTCCAAACCAGACTTTTAAGCCACTTTTCAGACACCAGCAGAATCCTCCAGGAGTAAACACTTGGTGACAGTGGAAGGAAGAACGTCCTTTAACAGGTAAAAACCTGGAGCAGACCCCGACTCCTGGAGGATGGACGTCTGACAGGATCATGTGGGGTTAAAGACCAACCGAGAACGATTTAAAAAATGTCAGATGAAACCATTAACACCGGAGGGAACTCAGTTTGTAAAGTTTCCTGCTGGTTTCCGTCCTCGTCTCCGTCGGTCCGTCCAGTTTCTCTCCGTCCATAATGTGGAGTTAGTGAGTCCAGGTCAGAATTCAGCCAAAAACACCAAACAATAGTGGGACACAAACAATGGGAACAATTTACCGTCTCCTGCAACAATATGTCTAGACCGCTTTCCAAAAATAACCCAGGACTATTATTACTGTCTTTTCTGGTGTTTTTACATCCGTCACCTATTCTGCTATAAATGCACCAAAAAGTAAGAAGTTTGTCGATGGATGTGGGTGTGAAAATGCCAAAAAAATTAAAAAATGAATATGTATGAATATGAACTGGGAAATACACTACGTGGACAAAAGTCTGTGGACACATTGAATTCAGGTGTTTCTTTTCTAACAGGGGTCTGGGAGACAAAACTATAGGACTAATGTCAGAATATAGTTTTATATTGGGATAAATATCAATGCATTGGTTAATTTGGGTTAAATCGTTATCTTTACTTCCAAAATGCCTCAGAGATGGTTTTGACTTTTTTATTTATTTATTTAAATTTAATTTAATTTAATTTTTTTATCCATGACTATGGTTTTAAATGTTCTACCTCTAAATTTCTAAAATATTTTTTACTTTTAGGCTGTAAATAATAATTTTCTAGCACCAATAATCATTTACTTTCTCATTCAACTTTAAGGAATGTTTACTGTTTTTAACCAGTATGGACAAAAGTATTGGGACACATCATGACTACAGCTGTAAGATGCCCTGTTGAGAAATAAACCTCAATATTTCCACTTAAATCAGGTTAATGATCACCACCAAAATTGAATCATTTGGTCCTTATGTCAGTATCAACATTTCCTGAAAATTTCATCAATATCTGTCCATAACAGATATGAGGTAATAAATGATGATAAATCACTTAAAGGTGGGTTAGGAGACCTTGGAAAAATGGTTCGAGCAAGCTACATTTCAAAAATACACAATTCAAAAGTCCAACCCCGTTCTTCAGACATCCCCCTGAAACCACGCCTCCAGAGTACAGGTACACGCAATGCTTGTTAACCCCCCCGTGCGGGCATGCTTGTTCATCAGTGTAGTAGATTAGAAGTTAGACTTTACATTTCCTACTGATTTATGTTGTGACTAAACAGTTTGCCGGTGAATTTTCCATCCTAATATAACTAATATAACCAATCTCTGGCTCTGCTTCCTGTACGAGTGCTCCAAGCCTCTGAGAACGTGCTATTTGTGCACAAAGACGGGTACGAGCAGAGGGGGGAGGGACAAATAACAGTTGAGTTTGATCGACATATCACCGTTCAATCATTTCGATGGGTTGATTAAAATGATTGGATGGTGTTTTTTCAGTCCTGTCTGTTCCACAGGTGACTAACATTTTTTATTTTTGTGTTAGAGCATTTAATTAATTGGTTGTAATCGGGGTGTGAAGGGGATTTTAAACAATATAGTAAACTAGAAAAGCACTCAGAGCGCAGACCTCTGCCAGGGCAGATCAGTGTGCCCCCCCCCCCCCCCCCCCCCCCCGCAATCACCACCAAAATGTAATCATTTGTTCCTTGTGCCAGTATCAACATTTCCTGAAATTTTCATCCAAATCCCTCCATAACTTTTTGAGTTATCTTGCACATGGACAGACAGACAGACAGACAGACAGACAGACAGACAGACAGACAGACGCCGGCAAAAACATAACCTCCTTGGTGAAGGTAAAAATGCTCCAGGAAAACATCTTGCACCCCACCTTTAACCCCTGTTACTGAAAAGGCAGACTGTCCAAAGACATGTTGAATGTGATGCTATAAAAGCAGAATAATGTCACATTCAGTGTTTATTCAGGCTTTTGTCTAGGTGTTGTTATAATGTTTGTCCTAAATGATGGAAAAATAAAGACATTGAACCATAAAAACTTAAACCTAAGCCTCCAGAAGTGAAGAGAAAACACAGAAAACTCTTTTTATGTTGTGACTTCCATCATTTTTCCAGAACATTTAGACCTAATGAATGTGTAAACGTCACATTTTGTCTGTCTGTGACTGACCTCCTGGGGTGTGAAGGGGATTTTAAGCAATAGAGTCAAAAATGCTCAAGGAAAACATCTCCTACCCCACCTTTAAATAAAGTTGAATAAAGAGAAAAATGGCCACAGAAGTAATAGTTTTTTTTGTTTAGTCGATCCAGACAAATGTCAGAATGTGTGATTATTGTGTTTTAATAAAGGTTTTCTGTGTGATTTCGTTGCAGACCTTCATAGTCCTGAACAAAGGGAAGGCCATCTTCCGTTTCAGTGCCACTTCAGCTCTCTACGTCTTCAGCCCCTTCCACCCCATTCGCAGAATCGCCATCAAGATCCTGGTCCACTCATATCCTTGACGCTGACACTGCGTGAACTCGGTGGTTATGGGGTAAATGCTGCAGGGAGGTCAGAGGTCAGAGGTCAGCGGCAGTATCTGTGCTGTCTGCAGGGCTTCAGCGTAGGATGAAGGATGCCGAGGGATGCTGAAGGACGCCCGGGCCTCCCTGTCGGCACAACGGGAACAAACAGAGGCCTTGTCACATTCACCGCCTCTGACATCAACATATGTACGACATGGTTAACGTCAACACAGGCCTGAAGAGCAACGGCGGTATGTTCAGCACGACGCTCAGTTCACATGACAGGAGCAGAGAGAGTACAGGCCACAAATATGACCACGATTAAGACAAAAATACTGAAAAAACATCATCGCGGTAAATATTTTTACATCAATCGGTATCAATAGTTACCAGGATTAATGTCAAATCATAGTCGTCTCCATCTTAAGTTAAACCTTGGGTCATTTGTTTCCAGTGGGAATCATTTCAATGTAACACAAAACAGTGGATTAGCCCATAGCAGAAGCTTCATTCATATCAAACCAAGTTATGATCAGAAAATGGCAACGTTAAGACAACATTCATCATCATCTCTTCATAATGTGAAGTTTAGTTTTGCTCTTTTTTGGTCTCGTTCGGTGAGTTTTGTCAGCAGAGAAATAATACTGGTACTGTTGGATCTGCTTAGAGTTAGCTTAGCGCTGCGAAGTTTGTTTCATTGGTCTGTTTTGTTAAATTATTCCCAACGTACGCTGGTGTCAGACTGTTAGACTTGTTGCTTCGATTGTGTTATGTTCTACGAAAATTGGATTTGTCGAACTTTTCGCTGATGTTTTTCTGGTTACATGGATGTATAGAATGTATATCTTACTACAAGTGTTGTGTAGTATCACCATGGCAACACAGACGGAACTGCAAGCAACCGGACTTAAGAGGCTAAGTGCCAAGCTAACGCTACCCACTTATGTTACTATGCAAAAGAAGTAAAAATAAAACCCCGGTAGAAAGAAAACTTGTAAAGTTGGATCTGCTTAATGTTAGCTTACCGCTGCGAAGTTTTATTAAATTGTTTGTGACGTATGCTGGTCTCACACCGTTAGCCTGGTTGACAGATTTGACATTGTGCTTCTTGTTTGAGTTGTGTTCTGGTTTTGTTGAGCTTTTAGCTGATGCTCTTCTGGTTACGTGGATGTATAGAATGTGTATATTGATAAGAGTGTCATGTAGCGTTACCATGGCAACACAGATGGAACTATAGCTGCCCACTGTATCAGGTTACAGCCTGATTTTGGTCCTGAACTAAAAGTTAAAGAAACAAGATGTAAGGTGCATTATTGGACACTTAACTTTACATTGTTATTATTATTATTATTATTATTATTACTACCTACCTATACTACAGAAGTCTGAAATACAGTGTCCCACATTAGGGCAACCCCCCCCATCTTAACCTTCCATGCTAATGCTAGGGGCAGTGTGTGGAAGGGTTAAATGTAGACACTGAATTTTATTATGGGGATAATACAGAGAGTTAACCTTAACTTTAACACTTCAAGACAAAAACAACATAAAATCCTCAATAAGTAAATGTAAAAGATGTAACAATAAACTATTGGAAACTCTAAAGATAGAATTTCCATTGATTTTGGCAACAAAATGTAGAAAAATAGAAATATCTGTCTCAGGTAAGACGGCACAATGTAGTTTGAAAGAGAACAAGTAGGGCCAAGCACAAGCCCCGCCCCTCACATGTATTGTAGCTTATTTTGTCATCGATCCAGCTGATGTCATTATATCAATTACCTCTATATATGTACCAAGTTTGACTTAAATTGAAACAAAATTGTTGTTTTTATAGACATGTGAAATTGCGCCCATTATAAGTAAATGGGAGAAAAAAAAGATGTAAAAAAAGTCATAAAAATTTTGAACTTGGACCTACTTTTCCCAAAATGTAATCACACCTACTCTGGGTCACTGGCAATCTATGAACCCAGTTTAGTATGAATTCAACCAATAATTTTATTGCTAGAGTGTTAACAAACAAACAAACAAACAATACCCCTTTGAGGGCGGGGTAATAAACAAACACATTTAAAGAATAGGTTTAAACCCCCGACCAATCAGCTGCTGTTGCTAAGCAGCGGGAGCCAATTACAGCTGAGTAGAATTCTAAACTGCTACACTGTTGCTGCCGTCGCCGTGGTTACAGAACTCCTTCTAAACTGAAGTGAGCGATGCTGGAGGTTGAGTTTCCAGTGTTTTATCTGCGTTTTAACGTTTGCGATTGGACGTCTGATGATGAAATGCACCCTGGGAGTTGTAGTTTGTCTCCTAGTGTTAAAGTCCACAGGATTGTTTCTTTGACATAAATGAGAAATTTAAGTTTCAATATCAATCTGTTTCTGTCCGTTAATTGAGTATTATTTTAGAACTGGAGCGAAATACTTAATGGTATGAAATAATACGTTTTTCACCTTCATTGTCACTTTTATTTATGTTGAAGTGGTTGACATTATATAGTACAGATAATTACAAAAGTAATTTCCCAGAATGCATTGGAAGCCCAAAGCCAGCAGTGTTTTTAACCATATATCAAAGTCTATTTACTGCAGTGATCACACATAATATAACAACATTTAACCCATCCATCATCCTCGTAGTATTCCTCTTTAAATGTTGACTGCTCTCTTTACCCAGCATCAGCGGCTGGATGTGTTCCAGACTCGCCGGATGACAGTGTATTTACAGATGATGCTAACTGTGTGTACGCCGCTGCTCGTATTTCTGAGCCAGATATCATCTGGAGCTGTCCGCTGAGCCGTAAACACTATCAGTAAATATTTCCCAACCTTCATCAAGGTGGTCCCTGTTCGACACGCAAACACAAAAGGAGGCAGAATGAACACGACTCACGCCACCTCAACTCTCGTTTTTTTACCTTTGACCTGGAGCCGCAGGCGTCAGGACCTGATGAAGACCAGAGACCAGTTTGTCCCAGACATCAGAAAACATGTCACCAGTATTTCTAAATAATTTGCAGCAGTTTCTGGACCTAAATCAAATACATACACACACTTTCATTCAATATTATTATTGAATACAAGAGTCATTGTAGTCCTTACCTTGCGTAACCAGTGGTGTCAGACTCTGCGTTGTGAGCGCTGTATTTAAAGAAGACACTTGTACATGTACAATGTTGGAGGCAGTCTCTGTTTAGTCTTTTTGGCTTCTGACGAAAGCAACACAAATTCAAAAACCTCCGGTCAGTGAGTTTCATAAAGCGCCCCTACACAGATTAAATGACACAGAAATGTGTTTTAGTCAGTGTTGGGCAAATTACTTTAAAAAAGTAATTAGTTATAGTTACTAGTTACTTTCCCAAAAAAGTAATTGAATTAGTAACATAATTACTCCTTCATAAATGTAATTAGTTACCAGGGAAAGTAATTATTGTGTTACTTTTTTAAAAAACCTTCAAATATGTAAAAGGAAACTGATTTTTAAGCGTGTTTCACGGGCCAGTAGTAGAGTAGAACAGCAGACAGGTACTGAATACCAGGACTGTGGTGAGGCTGGGGTCCACCAGGACCTGACTGGGGTCCACCAGAGCCTGACTGGGGTCCACCAGGGCCCGGCTTTTCCACCACATAAGTGCATATCTGCATTTATAGGAAGAAGCTGCTCCTCCAGTTAATCCAACATCTCCTTTTTCCAGTCGCTCCTCCCTGATCCAGCGGTAAATGTCTCCAGTCCAGTCAGTCGGAATCACTGATAGCTCCTCCCCTAAATTAGCTGATAACTCCTCCCCTAAATTAGCTGAGCACGTAGCTGCGTTCAGGTGAATGTGGTCTGCTGCGGACAACTCAAACTCGGACGTGTCATCAGTCGTTCAGGTGAAGGCAGCGTGGACACCTCAGACTCATGGACACACAGGTGAAGCATGAAGGCAGTGTGGGGGATTTGAATAGAAGAACGACTCGTGAACGAGCGGCTCGCAACGAATCGGTTCTTACCATTCACTGAAAAGAACCGTTCAAAAGACTCGACTCATCCGCGAACGTCACACCTCTCGTGCCTGGCTGAGTGAGCCAGGATGGATATCAGCTGTTAGATATCAGTGCTTAGTAACGCACCACATTTCTCTATCGGTAACGGCGTTGTAAAATAGTAATCCATTAGATTACCCATTACTGGAAAAAAATAACGGCATTAGTAATGCCGTAACTTTTAACGTCGATCTTCCCAACACTGATAAGACATAAAATAATCTGGTGTTTGCCGTCCTTGGTCAGGTAGGGGGAAATCAGGATAAAAACAGCCCCATTATCTTCAGTGTGTACCCCGCTTAAAATAATCCTTTAGCTGCAGTTAGCTCAGTAGCTACTGTTAGCTGATGTGATGTTTTGCATCAGAATTTCTACTTAACAATATGTGTTTGAGTACAAACTCAATGCAAAGGTGACTTTAATACCAATATCAAATCTCTGAAACTCTTTGTTCCTGTGTTGAACTATAAGGTTTCTGGTCCGGATCGGGTAACGACACTAATGAACCAATCAAAGCAGCCGATCCAACCACTGGGTGTGTTGTCGGTTGCTGTCACACAAACTAATATGACAGACGTTAGCTCACACCCAAAACTCAGCGACCCCCCCCCCCCCACACACACACACACACACACACCCCACCGCCTCACCTCACACTCGTCTATTTTTACTGTTCATGGGAGGCGGCGGCGGGTGTTGAGAGATGCCGGTCTGGCGGACACGCCGCTGTTGTCAGGGGGATAAGTGGGTGAAAAGGTCAGCGTCGGAGGTGTGGCACTGCTGATGTGTGCGCGGTCACGAGTGGCATCAGAAAGAAAAGTGAGTGCGTGTTGATCGGCGTTGTCGCAAAGCTGCTGAAGTGGACTTTTAGTGTGTTTGTGTACGAGTGTTTCATAAGTGTGTGTGAGATGGAGTGGACTGGACCGGTGCCGCGGTGTGAAGTGGACACACACCAAAACACACACAACTCAGGTGTGTGTGTGTGTTTTTCATCGAGCACCTGGATGTGACTAGAAATGGATTTGATTAGATTTGACTGATTCACTAAATGGACAAAAGTATGTGGACATGTGGAATTCAGGTGTTTGTTTTCTAACAGGGGTCTGGGATCCAAAACAATAATGACGAATGTCAGAATAGAGTTTTATATTATGGGATAAATATCATTACATTGGTTAGTTTGGGTTAAAGTGTTATCTTTGTTTCCGAAATGCCTCAGAGATGATTTTTACTTAATTTCTCTAAACATTTTTTTTTATCCATGACTATGATTTTAAATGTTCTTCCTCTAAATTTCTAAAATATTTTATTTCATTATTGCTCTGATTGTAAATAATTTTCTACCAAAACTAACCATCTACTTTTCTTCACATCTCCCATTAAACTTTAAGGAAATATTAATGTTTATAAACCCCATGGACAAAAGTATTGGGACACATCATGGCTACAGCTGTTAGATGTCCTGTTGAGAAATAAACCTTCATATTTCCTCTTAAATCAGGTGAACAGATACAGGAAAAACAACAGGAGGTAAAAAACTCACCAACCAGGCATTAATGATGAGAACACATCTGCAGTGGCCTTTGACCTTTGATATAGTATAGTTTTATATTGGGATAAATATCATTTCATTGGTTAGTTTGGTTTAAATTGTTATCTTTGCTTCCAAAATGCCTCAGACATGGTTTTTACTTCATGTCTCTCAACAGTGATTTTTTAATTTTTTAAAATCTGTTCCATCCTGGATAACCCAGATGAACATAATGTGCTCCCTCGTTCTTCCCCAACTCCCAAGCACAATGCCAGACCACCAAACTACAGTCCAAAATGATTGATTCACATTGATTCACCAGTAAAACCCATGGAGTTGGATCAATGACAGTGGATGGACACACTGGGTTTATGTTCAGTTAATAGAAGATTTTGCTGAAAAAGTCACCTTTTCTTTAGTTTTTTTCTGCTTTGATATAATAATCTTTGAATTTACTCTGAGCTTTTATCAACATCTACATGATCAGTGAATTAAAAATAGGAAAATAGATGATTTTCACTGGTAAACATGCTAAGTTCAAAGGATAATATTTTAATAAATGGTAATATATCACTTGGGAAAGGTTAAACAGAGAGAAAACTTCATTTGGGAACTGTCATAAAAGTCCCACTGGGTCCTTCGGGGTTAAAACTAGTCTTGTAACTCCCTGATATTTGCTCATATTTTCGTAGTTGCTGGTTGGAGTGGAACATTGTGGCCTATAAGTAGCAGAAGGCTGATTATGAGGCTCATCTAGTGTAGTTTTCAGTGATTTGCTCCATCAGATAAAAGCAGCGGCTCTGCTGTAAAATGGGAATGTGCTCGGTGTGGTGTTGGCCGTCGAGGAACTGACGCTTTGGTGACGGCGAGTGTCAGACATGAAGCTGAATGTGAAAGTTAAAAACGTGTCTTCTGGCCACCGCCGCCGTTTTACATGTGCCTCATCTTCTTTAACGCCGACTTCCCATTAGGGCTAAATAAAGATGAAGTGAACTGAAAGGCAGCGCCGAGTTAGCGTTTGAGCGCTCCCCTCCGACGCCCGCCACATTCAATGCAGCAAATTAATATGCCATTAACAGCAGCCAAAGGCCTCACTCCTGTCTAATCATCATATAATGGGGAGCGGTAACTTTCCAAACTGTCAGAAGGCAGCAGTACATGTTAAATATCGCCTTCACCTGCAACGCCACGCACGCGACGAGGCGGGGGAGAGTTCCCTGCTCAGCTGTCAATCACAGCTATAAATGAATCATAATTATTGTAATTTGGCAGAAGGAACATACTCCCAGTGTGAACGGGGCCCAAACTCCAGCTGAAAGTTGTTTGAGCAGCCGACTAATTGTTGATTGAGTACCGGCTGTAATGATGTCGGAGGCAGGCGGCGAGGTAATACGGTTACCGATTGACAAACAACGCAAACCCCCCCCCCCCGTACCGCCGCAGAGCTGAGAGCTAATTATACTGTAATGACAGCCCTGCTGTTATGGACCTCCCAGGCCACTGTACAGGTAATGTCATTACACCTCCCACATCCACCGCAGGAGCCCCCCACCCGCACTTCTTCCACCCATTCCCTTATTTACCGTCTTTCCTTTATCCTCACATTTTCCTTCTGTTTGGTCCGAACTCCATCTTCATGATACAAGACCCAGTTTATGGTCCAGGATCCTGTGGTCCACTGGAGCCTCTTAAGCCCCAGTGGCCCAAGTTCTATCTGCGTCGCCATGGCAATGCTATGCGATGGTTGTGGCACCTATACACATTCTGTACATCCATGTAACCCAGGGGTGTCAAACATACGGCCTGTGGGCCAAAGCCGGCCTGCCAAAGGGTCTAATCCGGCCTGTGAATTTGTGAAATACAAAAATGACACTGAAGATGTTACAGGGTCATATTTGTCTGAGCCAGTCTGTGCTTCATTTCTTTGTGTGTTTGGACCCTAATAGTTCAGACAGTTTGAATTTGAACCCTCCAGCTGCTGCAAAACTACCTTTATATTCATTTGGGCAAAAATCCAGTAGATTTCTACAACCTGTTTTCATTCCTTCTTAATTTGTTACATCTATAACTAGTTCTGTCACAACATTTGCACATATTAGTGTGTGTGTGTGTGTGTGTGTGTGTGTGTGGGGGGGGGTTATTTCAGGAAAATTTTCAGATTGAACTTTAGCTCAGATTTTCTAATGGTCCCATGTCTTGGGAATAAAAAAATGTGAAAAAATTTCAAATCAAGCCCCCCCCACACCCCGATAATTACTTTTTCAACTCTGAAAACTTTTTTTTTTTTTTGCATTTTTCAAACCTTCTTCACTTTTGATAAAGTACAATGTAGCTGTATGCCCGAAGGCCCTGGGGGGTCCCACCAGGAGACCAGAGGGAAGAGAACTAAGGACATATTTGATAAAATGTTGGAATGTATGAATTTTTGAAAAAACTAGGCCTTTTGGTGACCTTTAACCTCCAACATGACCTTGACATTAGACTTTTCACAGTACAAAGTACTTTTACGATACAATGTGGCGCTTACAAGATCATTAAGTGGCCCCTATGAACATATTTATACACTGCACTGGACAAAAGAGTGGAGAAGCTGGGAAAGTTATGAAAAACATGGATTTTCAGAGTTAAAAAAGCAACTTTGGTGGTGATGGTGGGGGGTTTGGATGAAAATTTCAAAAAAATTACACAGGAGTGCTTAGAACATCTTGTTGCATCAGAAAATCAGGGCTAATGTGGTATTTGATATTAAACGCCCCCCCCCCCCCCCCACCCCCCAATATAAGGTCCAGACTTCAGTCCAACATTTCTCCAGTATTTCTCCATACTTGTTTGTCAGCAGCAGCGGTTGTAGTCCAGACTGAAAATATGTCCAAACTTGGAGCCCATTACCTCAAAGATTCAGTTGTTGGTTGAACGGGACAGAGCAGCACAGCCAATAACCTGGAGGGGGCGGAGCCTGAAGTGGCTCATGTGCATTTAAAGGGCCAGCGCTCCAAACCACCTTTCTGGTGTCATTACTCAGAAATAGGGTTGAAGATGGACCTGTGGAGGTAAATGAGTGAAGAATTCAGAGCCAAGCAGAGCATTTACAGTTTATGGAGACCACAGGGAAATGTGGGAAAAGGAAGAATTCTATTCAAAAAAGACAAATATCACTGCTTTAACAATCCTTTTAGTTCAGGGGCCACATAAAGCCCTATTTTGGTTTCAAGAGGGTTGTACAGGTAAAATCTATATTAAAAAAGCCAAGTGGCCTGTGTGTGTGTGTGTGTGTGTGTGTGTGTGTGTGTGTGTGTGTGTGTGTGTGTGTGTGTCTGGGGATTCACACTAAATCCGTCCAGAGCTGACTGCTGCAGTTTGTCATACTTATGTATTTTTGGTCAAGGAACAGACTAGCAAAACGTCAAGTTGATAGGACCGATTTTTTGGGAGATATTAGTAATTCTGGAATACAGTAGCCTTATAATCACATTTATTTTTTCATTTTATTCTATTATCCTTTGTATTTTACATTGTTTACTGTCAATCCTATGTTTAATTTCCTATATTTGATGTAGATACTCATGAAAACTCAGTAAATCCAAAGGTTATTACAGCAAAACAGAGAAAACGGAAGAAAAGTGACTTTTTCAGCAAAGATATCAATAACTGAATGAAAAACAAACAAAAGGACAATCAACTGATGTTTACTTGTTGTTTTTTTTTTAATATTTTAACCCATAAGGACCCAGTGTGACTTTTGTGTCAGTTCCCAAATGAATTTTTCTCTGTTTAACCTTTCCTAAGTGATTTATCTCCATATAGTATAATATTATCCTGTGAATTTTACATTTTTTCAGTGAAAATCATCTGTTTTCACTGATCGTGTAGATGTTCATAAAAGCTCAGAGTAAAGTCAAAGGTTATTATATCAAAACAGAAAAACCTGTAGCATCTCTCATAAACTGAACATAAACCCAGTGTGTCCGTCCACCGTCACCTTTCTTTACTGATTTATCACCATTTTAAAAATAATACTGTCCTCTGTATTTTGCATTTTTTGGGTGTAAATCATGTATTTTCCTATATTTAATTCACAGATCGTGTACATGTTCATGAAAACTCTGAGTAAATTCAAAGTTAATTTTATTAAAACAGAGAAAAATGAAGAAAAAGTGACTTCTTCAGAAAACATATCGCTAACTGAACATAACCCCAGTGTGTCCATCCACTGTCATTGATCCAACTCCATGGGTTTTACTGGTGAATCAGTGTTGTAGAAGATGACGGTGTTTCCACGGTAACTACAGAGCCTCTGAACGTCCAAATGGCTCATATCTGATGACCATGAAAAGATGAAGAACTGTATTTTACACCAATTATTGACATGGATTGATAGGAATAAATGGATCAACCGTTCAGATCTGTAGATGCTTTTGGTCGACGGTGGATCTTTGGGTCTTTAAGGGTTAACATTATCTATTAGCATTAGCCGTTAGCACACATTAGGAGCAGTCAACTACCACTGAAAGACCAGCTCCACCTCCAGATCTTCATCAGTACCCTCGTGGTCAGAGCCACCGACAGGACAATTAACCCTGAGGGGTCTGAGCCTATTTTGGTTGTTTTGAGTACTTCTGATTTTGCCTTTATATACATATATAAAGAAATGTTTCCGATACCTATGTTTGGTATGTTTTTTTCCAGCACAACTTCATCTATCTCATCTGCCTATTAGTTTTTTCACTTTTACCCACTATATCAACACAAAAGGCCAAAAAACACACAGAAATATAAAATCAGATTTGAAAAATGTATATACTTTACTGCATAAATAACACAAAGATGCTTAACGAACCTTTTCAAAGACTTTAAAAGTGAATATTGGTTTCAAATATTAGGAATATAAAATCAAAATTGTAATAAATTAAAACTACTAGCGGCATTGTACCCGTGGTGCCATTGTACGATAGCGCCCTCCTGTGGTGCAACAGCGGCATTGCACCCATACGCCCTCCCGTGGTGCAACATCAGGACACGTGTCGGACAAACACGCACCAGACACAGAAATGTCCATTTTAGTAGGATACTCAAATATTTGACATAAAAGCAGATCTTTACATAAGCGTTTTCTTCGGTTTTCTCAACCCCCCCCACCCCTGGTCCTCCCAGTTTCCTCATCCAGTTCAGGTGGGGGTCATCCTCATCCTTACCTGTAATGCTAATCCAGTCTGTGGATTAGAATCCGCAGGTTCAGCCAGTTTTTTCCATTTTGAAAAAGGCCAAAAAATGACGAAGATAAGGTCAGAAATAGAACGCCTCCTTTATATCGCTAAAATATCGCTCTCACTATGTCGCTTGTTTGCTCTGGTTTTAAACCGTCATATCTCTGGTTGTATTTGTTCTATCAACATCAAATAAAAGGTGGGATAGAGTTTCACGTCTGCACTTCCGAATGCACTTGTCCCCGGTGGTGTACGTGACCGACTTCTGACGCTACGACGTGTTGAAACTGTCATGTGATTCAGTCACAGGGCCGTGATGTGGACCCCTATTAACCAAGAAGTACCTGTTATTTAGTATTCTAACATTAGCCGTTAGCATTAGCCTTTAGCGCATACTGAACTGCAGTTGAAGGTGTTGTGTTGGTGCTGATGTGAACACAGTCCAGTGTTGTTTCCTTAACCTGCTCACGTTATTCAGTCTGTTCATCATGTGCACCATCCTGACCAACTGCTGCTTCATGGCCATGTCAGAGCCAGCGTACTGGGCCAAGTACCTGGAGTAAGTACACCTGGAGGGCTCACCTTCTATCCATCCATCCATCTGTTCACCCATTCATCCATCCATCCATCCATCCATCCATCCATCCATCCATTCATCCATCCATCCATCCATCCATCTCTGATCTTATAAATATTCGTCCTCATCTTCCTCCAGCTGCTCCTCCACATCCTCCTCTTCATCATCATCACCCTCTTCTTCTCTTGTATTTATCTGTCCTTTTCTTTTTTTTAATGTCTTTCCTCATCCTTTCTTCCTCTGGCCTCCTTAACTCCCTTCTCTCCTTTCCCTCATCCTTTTTCTTCCTCTCCCTCTTCTTCTTTCCACCCTCCCTTCCTTTCATTCCTGTTTTTCTTTCCTTCTTTCTTTCCTTCCTTTTCTGTACTTCCTTTCTCCACTAATTATCCCTCCCTCCCTCCCTTTATTTCCTCCTCCCTCCCTCCCTCTTCACTAACCTGTTCTCCTTTCCTTCATTACTCCCTCCCTCCCGTCTTTACCTCCTCTCTCCTTCCTTTCCTTCATTACCTCCATCCCTCTCTCCCTCCTTTCCTTCATTATTCTGTCCGTCCATCCCTCCGTCTGTTCACTAACCTGTTCTGTGGTCGTTGGCCCCTCCCCCTGTCCTTCCTTCCAGGTACACCTTCACAGGTATCTACACCTTCGAATCCCTCATTAAGATCCTGGCCAGGGGCTTCTGCATCGGACCCTTCACCTTCCTGAGGGATCCATGGAACTGGCTGGACTTCAGCGTCATCGTCATGGCGTGAGTGACGACCGTACACCTGCACCTACAACTACACCTGCACCTACATCAACTACACCTACAACTACACCAACTACACCTACAACTACACCTGCACCTACATCAACTACACCTGCACCTACACCAACTACACTAACTACACCTACAACTACACCTGCACCTACACCAACTACACTAACTACACCTACAACTACACCTGCACCTACACTAACTACACCTACAACTACACTTACAACTACACCTGCACCTACACTTAAAACTACACCTGCACCTACACCAACTCCACCTACAACTACAACTGCACCTACACCAACTACACTAACTATACTTACAACTACACCTGCACCTACACCAACTCCACCTACAACTACAACTGCACCTACACCAACTACACTAACTATACTTACAACTACACTTACAACTACACTTACAACTACACCTGCACCTACACCAACTACACCTGCACCTACAACTACACTTACAACTACACCTGCACCTACACCAACTACACCTGCACCTACACCAACTACACTAACTACACTTACAACTACACTTACAACTACACCTGCACCTACATTTACAACTACACCTACACCAACTCCACCTACAACTACAACTGCACCTACACCAACTACACTAACTACACTTACAACTACACCTGCACCTACACCAACTACACCTGCACCTACAACTACACTTACAACTACACCTGCACCTACACCCCTAACTACAACTACACCTACACCCCTAACTACAACTACACCTGCACCTACAACTACACCTACACCTGCACCTACTACAACTACACCTGCACCTACACTCCTAACTACAACTACACCTGCACCTACTACTACACCTACACATGCAACTACATCTACAACTACACAAAGGCCTACACCCCTAAGTACAACTACACCTACAACTACACCTACACATGCAACTACAGCTACACCTACAAATGCACCTACAACTACACCTACAATTACACCTGCACCTACACTTACACCTACACCAACTACACCTGCAATTACAACTACAACTACACAAAGACCTACACCCCTAAACACAACTACACCTACACCTACACATGCAATTACAGCTACACCTACAACTACACCTGCACCTACAACTACATCTACAACTACACCTGCACCTACAACTACACCTACACATGCAACTACAACTACACAAAGACCTACACCCCTAGCTACTACTAAACCTACAACTACAAATGCACATCCACCTGCACCTACAACTACACCTACGCATGTAACTATAACTACAGCTACACAGACCTACACCCCTAACTACACCTGCACCTACAACTTCACCAGCACCTACAACTACAACTACACATGCACATGCAACTACAACTACACAAAGACCTACACCACTAACTACAACTACACCTACAACTACAAATGCACCTCCACCTACACCTGCACCTAAACCTGTGAAAACCATCCATATGTCAAATCATTAAAAAAAAACCCAACTGAATAATAGAATAAACTAAAATCAGGACGTGATCAGCAATACTTAATCACTGATAAATAGCAGTGATTAGTTAAGTAATTGGTCCTTGTAGCTGTCAATCATATGAAGCCACACCTGTTTTTTTCCATTTTCAATGACTGATTTAAAACTGTTTAGAAAATTAGACTCTACCTCATATGACCGACATCAACTCATAAACCACTGATTGTTTGGTTTCTTTCTATTAATTGATTTGAGTTTTTTTTCTTCATTTTTTGGCTTATTCTGTTCATCTTTCTTCATTTTATTGATTCTTTTCATTTAGTTTTTTATTCTTTCCAACTTTATTCTGTTTGTTGTTTTTTGCTTATTTTGTTTGTTTTTAACTTTGTCTTCATTTTAATGATTTTATTCGTTTGTATAGTTGTTTTTTTTTTCATTTATCTTTATTTAGATTTTGTTGGTTCATTTTTGTTCATTTCATTGTTTATTTTGTTCATTTCTGTTCATTTTGTTTATTTTCTTCATTTTATTGTGTTTTTTGTTCATTTTGTTGTTTATTATGTTAATTACCATCCATTTTTATTGATTTTTTTTCTTCATTTTTCTTTATTTTAATTTTTGTTTTTTATTTTGTTCATTTTTGTTCATTTTGTTGTTTATTTTCTTTATTTTATTGAGTTTTTTGTTCATTTAATTGTTTATTTTGTTCATTTCCATTCATTTTATTGATTTTTTTTCTTCATTTTTCTTCATTTTATTGTGTTTGTTGTTTGTTTTGTTCATTTTCATTTATTTCATTAATTTTTTTCTTAATTTTTCTGTATTTTATTGTGTTTTTTGTTTATTTTGTTCATTTTCATTCATTTAGATTGTTTTCCCATTTTTCTTCATTTTATTGAGTTTTTTGTTCTTTTAATGGTTTATTTTATTCATTTCCATTCATTTTATAGTTTTTTTTTCTTCCTTTTTCTTGCTTTTATTGATTTGTTTGTTAGTTCTATTAATCCCTGTGTTCAAATTTAACCTTATAATCACTACGTGAACATTTTTACGTTGCCGTCGGTGTTTTCTTTACAGACAGGGTTGACTTTTCACAGTACATTTACCTCAGGTGTATTTTCGGATCGTGGTCTGAACCCTGGACTGACCTTTGACCTCTGCTGCTGTTGTGTTAAACTCCTCCACGCGGCGGTGTCGGGGTCAGGCGGGGCCGGGGGTCGGACAGGTGGATGTTTGGATGTTTGACCCTGCATTAGCAGCGCCTCCCCAGGGGCCGTTTGTCAGGAGGTCGGAGGTTTGACTTCTTTGTTGTGGATTCTCCTCTTTAATTATCCACCACCTGCCGCCGTAAAAACATGCATTTATCACACTACACTCGTTAATTAGAGCTCTGGTAACGCCGCGACACGACAACTAAAGGATTGGACATTTGTCTCATTTCAGTTTAGAGTCAGATTATTCACCTGGAATTAATTTTTATACTTGAGTTATAAGAAAAATGAGCCACATTTTTCAAAACATAAAACAAATAATGAATAAAATAATAGTTAAAATACCTCAAACTGTAACGAAATTAAAACCCATGTTCATTTTGTACAAATATGTGCTTGAATTTACTCATTAAATATAGAAAATAAATGTTGGAATGCAACGTGAGATGAAACATTTACGACAAAACTCATTTATTTGAACGTTTTCGAATAAAAATACAAAATCTTTAACTTGTATCGAGTCATTTCCGACCTCGACGACCCCCAGACCAATCCAAGATCGCTGTTAAAACCAGGACCTAAAAACACGGCCCCAGGAGTCCACCTGGGTCTGGGCCAAGACCAGGTCTGACCCACCAAGTCCACCTGGGTCTTCTAAAACCACATCTGTATCCAAGGATGTATCAGTCTGACAATGATCAGGACCAGATCTGACCCGCCACGTTACCATTCCAGACCAAGTCCCAGGTTTAGACCATCAAGGGGACTGGGGCCAGATCTGAACCACCATGTTCACATCTAGACCAAATCCCAGGTTTAGACCATCAAGAGGACCAGGACCAGGTCAGACCCACCAAGTCCACCTGGGTCTTCTAAAACCACATCTGTATCCAAGGATGTATCAGTCTGACCAGGACCAGATCTGACCCACCACATTCACATCTAGACCATGTCCCAGGTTTAGACCATCAAGAGGACCAGGACCAGATCTGACCCCCCATGTTTAAACCACATCCAAGGTTTAGACCATCAATTAAGAAAATCTGCAAAAAAGTTGATTTTTTTTTTTTTTATTCAATTTTTTCTTCATTTTCTTTGTTTAATGTCAATTATTTTTCATTTTATTGATCCTTTTCTTCTCTTTTGTTCATTTTTTTTTTGGTTTTATTTCAATCATTTTCTGTTGTTTTTTGTTTGTTTTGTTCATTTTCCCCATTTTGATTGTTTTATTCAACTTTTTACTTAATTTGTTCTTTTTTTAGATAAAATAATTCTATGGAGTATTTTATTCATTTTTGGTAATTTTAATTTTTTAGCCTTTTATTTTTATGTTGTGTATATTTTTCGTCATTGTTTTCTGTTCATTCTGGGGTTTTTTGTTTATTTTCCCCATTTTACATACATTTTTGGTCATTTTCATATAATTTTTTGGTTAGATTTTGTTAATTTTCGCTCATTTATTGATGTATTTCATTATTTTTTAAATTTTATTTGTTTACGTTTCTAAATCTGTGTGAATCCAGATACATTTCCGACATTAGTTTCATAAATCCAGCCTCGTCACGTCTGTTGTTTCATCGTCTCGTTTAGCGTCATGTCCAGAGCTTCGAGTCCTTGAACCCGGGTCCGTCCTGCATCACATGGATCTTTGGGACGACAGGGACACATAAGTCATGGAGGACGGCGAACACACCAAGCGAATGCGTGGTGGTGTGGACACACATCCTTTACGTGGAAACGCACACTCGTAATCCGCCCTCGACACCCTGGGTTTATTAAAATCTGACTGATGACCACGAAACCAGGATGCGTTACCGCCGCCGAGACCTGGACGTAGGATCAGAGGAAATAAAGACGCACCACAACGCCGGGATTCTTCCTAATACTAGAAAAAGTCTGAAAATAAGTCATCATATGAGCAAAACAAAATAATATTATGAATTACTGGTGATTATTTTTATTTAATGTAATTAAAATAATCAGCAAAGCGATCAAGATGAGGAGTAGCATGAACAAAATAAACAAGAACTACAGAAACAAATGAAACAATAGAATCAGCAACGTAAAATGAAATAATTATAATGATAATGAACAAAATCAACAAGAAAATCAACAATAAACAAAATGGGTAGATCTGACCTAAACCTGGTGTTAACCCAGTGTAAACCCAACATCAACCCGACTTAAACCCGACCTAAAGCTGATGTTAACCCGACCTAAACCCAACGTACTGTTAACCTGTCATAAACCTGACGTAAACGCGACATAAACCCAACCTAAACCCGATGCAAACCCAATCCAAACCTGACATATCACTAATCTGACGTAAACCCGACCTTAACCCAGTGTTAACCCAACACCAACCCAACCTAAACTCAACCTAAACCTGACCTAAAGCTGTCGTTAATCTGACATTAACTCAATTTAAACCCAACCTAAATCTCAACATAAACCTGATGTGAACCCAATGAAAACCCGACCTAAACCTCATCTAAAGCTGATGTTAACCTGACATTAACTCAACCTAAACCCGACCTAAAGCTGACGTTAACCTGACATTAACTCAACCTAAACTCCGACCTAAAGCTGACATTAGCCTGACACTAACTCAACCTAAACTCTGACCTAAAGCTAACGTTAACCTAACATTAACTCAACCTGAACCCGACCTAAAGCTGACATTAACCTGACATTAACTCAACCTAAACCCGACCTAAAGCTGATGTTAACCTGACACTAACGCAACCTAAACTCTGACCTAAAGCTGATGTTAACCTACCATTAACTCAACCTGAACCCGACCTAAAGCTGACATTAACCTGACATTAACTCAACCTAAACCTGACCTAAAGCTGACGTTAACCTGACATTAACTCAACCTAAACCCGACCTAAAGCTGACGTTAGCCTGACATTAACTCAACCTTAACTCGACCTAAAGCTGACGTTGACCTGACATTAACTCAACCTTAACTCCACCTAAAGCTGACGTTAGCCTGACATTAACTCAACCTAAAGCTGACGTTAGCCTGACATTAACTCAACCTAAAGCTGACGTTAACCTGACATTAACTCAACCTAAAGCTGACGTTAGCCTGACATTAACTCAACCTAAACTCTGACCTAAAGCTGATGTTAACCTAACATTAACTCAACCTTAACTCGACCTAAAGCTGACGTTAACCTGACATTAACTCAGCCTAAACCCAACCTAAAGCTGACGTTAACCTGACATTAACTCAACCTGAACCTGACCTAAAGCTGACGTTAACCTGACATTAACTCAACCTTAACTCGACCTAAAGCTGACGTTAGCCTGACATTAACTCAACCTTAACTCGACCTAAAGCTGACGTTGACCTGACATTAACTCAACCTTAACTCGACCTAAAGCTGACGTTGACCTGACATTAACTCAACCTTAACTCGACCTAAAGCTGACGTTAACCTGACATTAACTCAACCTGAACCTGATGTTACAGAAACGCTTAAACCTGACCTGGTCATGGTCTTGGGGGGTAGACCCGGTGGGATAAACCTGGTTGCCATAGTGACAGCCGGCAGACAGACACACACCGGCCCCTCCCCTCCCTTGCCACCGGGTGGGGGGTTCCCATGGTAACAGGTCGTCGGTGGCCCCGCCCCTCCCCGGCTGTCTGTAATGTAACGACCCGTTAATGGCCGCCATCAGCGCCGCACTCTGCAGCCAATTCCACGGCGATAAAAGGCCACGTATGAAGCTCCGATAAATGATCTGTTCACAAATCAATAGGAGTTTAACGCCGCGGTGACATCAGCGCAGACTTCCCTTCACCGTGACACTTCAAGGAGGTTCGTGGACTCAGAGGGATCGGATAGAAATGCACACATTTACAGATTTACGTCCACGTCGACAGTTTCAGACTTAGTTCAACATTAATTAAATGTCATTCAGATTGTGTTTCACTTTCACAGATTATTGTTCGCATTTGTACACTGAAGATCGCATTTAGAGTTTTTAGATCTCTTTATTGAATTTTTTTGTTTTTTGTATTTACAGATTTTTGAGCAGAATAACACATCTCAGTATAAATATGTAGATTTCATTATCATCACATTTAGAAATGACTTCACATGTTGAGATTTTTGCTAATGTTTACAGATTTTTGTTCACATTTACAATTTTTTCTTAAAACCAGATTTTTTGCACATTTAAAATTTTAAAAACACATTGAGATTTTTGTTCACATTCAGATTTTTTCCTCAAAACATGAAATTTTTATTCACATCTATAAATCTCATTGCACATTCACAGATTTTTGTTCATATTAAATCACTTTTCACATTTAGATTTTGTCATTATAAATATTTCGGTTTCATTATTACCACAGATAGAAATTACGTTACATGTTGAGATTTTTGCTACCGTTTACAGATTTTTGCTCACATTTGCAAATTTTTCTTAGAACTTTGGATTTTTTTTGTGCAAATTAATTAATCTCATTGCACGTTTCAGACCTTGTTGACATTTACAGATTTTTGTTCATGATTAAATAACTTTACACATTTTTATTTTGTCATTATAAATATTTAGATTTCATTGTTATTACATTTAGAAATTATGTTAAATGTTGAGATTTTTGCAACTGTTTACAGATTTTTGGTCACAAATTTTTCTTAGAACTCTGCATCTTTTTGTGCACATTTATAAATCTCATTACACATTTACAGATTTGTGTTCGTATCAAATCACTTTACACATTTTTATTATTATTATTTTTTTTTTTTTACAGATTTTTGAGCAGACAAACACATCTCAGGATAAATATTTAGATTTCATTATCACATTTAGAAGTCACATTAAAAGTTGAGATTTTTGCTACTGTTGACAGATTTTTCTTCACATTTACTAACTTTTCGAAAAACTGGATTT
Source organism: Sphaeramia orbicularis (assembly GCF_902148855.1). NCBI lineage: Eukaryota > Metazoa > Chordata > Actinopteri > Kurtiformes > Apogonidae > Sphaeramia > Sphaeramia orbicularis. Next base: position 42,190,483 of record NC_043976.1, on the reverse strand, counting down.
TTTTTTGGGCACATTTTATCTTCATTTTAATGATTTTATTTGTTTGTAAAGCCGTTTTTTCATTTATCTTCATTTTGATTTTTTGGTACTTTTTTGTTCATTTCATTTTTTATTTTCTTTGTTTTTCCTCATTTTATTGAGTTTCTTTTTCATTGAGTTTTTTTTTTATTCATTTCCATTCATTTTATAGATTTTTTTTCCCCTTCATTTTTCTTCTTTTATTGTGTTTTGTATTTATTTAGTTGTTTTATTCATTTTTGTTCATTTAGTTTATTTTGTTAATTTTCAACCATTTTCAGTTTTTTCTGCATTTTTCATGTTTACAGATTTTTGTTCACGTTCACAGATTTTTTTTTTTTAACACTTCAAATTTTTATTCACATTCATAAATCTCATTGCACGTTTACATTATGTTTAAATCGCTTTACAGATTTTTATTTTGTCATTATAAATATTTAGATTTCATTATTATCACATTTAGAAATTATGTTACATGTTGAGATTTTTCCTACTTTTTACAGATTTTTGTTCACATTTACAGATTTTTTTGCTACTTAATATCTTTCGACACATTTATAAATCTTGTTGACATTTGGATTTTTCATCATATTTACAGATTTTTATGCATTACAGATCTACAGATACTCAAAGATTTACTGATTTGAAAATCAACATTTGTGCGCATTTCGTAGCCTTTTTTTTTTTTTTCACATGTATGAATCCCGTTGCACATTTTATCGTCTCATTCTGCACCGACACAGTTTAGGATGTATTTAATCCAGTTTAATGAGGGATGAACCAGATGAAAACCCTTAACGTGGACGGTCCCGCCCCCTCGTCCTTCCCACTGTGAAGCTCCGCCTCCATTACCGGTCCATGTACTGGTCGTCTGCAGCTGCATGTAAACGGCCTGTTCTGCCGACCCCCCCCGCCTCCACTGTAATTCAATCAGCCCGCCAGTCAACGCCGCTGAAATATGAGCCGTAATAGAGGCCGTTAGTCTCTCAGGGTCAGATGACTCCATCTCAGCGGGGACCACGCCCCTCGCCCACCCGCCCCCTGCCGCCGCCGCTGTCACTCTATCGAAAGCGTTTGACACTGAGGGTGAAAAAACATACACTTTAATTTTACCTTTTAGGGACGTTTTGTCAGTTTAGCATCATCATCAGTTATTGATTTGGAAAAACAAGGTGTGAGCATGTGTTTGATCATAAATGGATGAGATTTTAGGTCTGTAAAACTATTTTAATAGGTGATTCTACAAAAGAGTAACAAATTGTATAGGACCTCATAACTTTACAGACCCAAGGAAAATACCACAGTAACACAAAAATCAAATATTATAAGAAAAAACAAATTTAAAAAATTCATAAAAATGAGCACAAATAGCCAACAAATTAGACAAAAATGAACAAAATGAAAAATAAAATAGGAAAAGAATTAAAAAGTTGATTGAAGGATCAACGAATTAAGTAAAATAAGCATTGAATCAACATTTTCATTGTGACATTGTAAAACATTCACTGTAAAGTGTTGGTTTAAATGGACATTTTGAGGAGTTTTCAGTTTTATTGTCCAGTTTTTGTACATTCATCAAATTTTTGTTTTTAAGGGGACAAAATTGAAAAGTCACAACAGAGTAAACAAATCTATGAAGAACAACAACAAAATGATCAAGGTAGCAAAATAATAAACAAAATGAGTAATTAACAAAATTGTAATGAAATGAACAAAATAAGCAATAACTAAATAATGGTGTCATTTTAATCTGTAGTATTTTAAGAATTTTCAGTTTTATTATCCAGTTTAAACTTGTTAAAATGTTTTCGATGTTAAACCTCACAAAAAATGTTTGCTTTTCATTAAAATAGACTTGTCACATATGAGTATTTAAAGACTTGATGACTTAAATTTAATGTGGAAAAATAGATTTGATAAAATAACTATTCACACAATCAACAACATAATATAACAAAGAAATATTAACATTATGAACAAAATTATGAAAAACAAAAAAAAAACAACCCTGAATAAATGTATCAAAAATTAACTAAAGCCTGCAAAATCATCAAAAAAATTTGGTAAAAAAAAAAAAGCACAAAAAAAAAAAAAAAAAAAAAGTATCAAGACAGTAAAAGCAACTAACTAAACAATGTTTTATTGTAGCATTTTAGGATTTTTTTTTTTTAACTTTATTGTTCAGTTTAAAACTTGTTACTACATGTACAAAAATAAATAAATAAATAAAATGTTGAACAAATTGTCAACCAAATAAAACTGTCAAGAAAATTACGAAATAAACACAAAAATAAAAATAAATTAGCAAAGTAATAAATGAAATGAAAATGAATTGACACATTTACAAATTAAATGTACATATATATGTTATATTTTATGAATTTGCAGCTTTATTGTTTAGTTAAAAACATCTACTACATTAAATATTTAGAATATTTTTGATGTTAAACCTCAACACATTACACATGTAACTTCTGAGTATTTAAAAATGTAATGACTGATATAAATGCGATAAAAATCTGACTTTAACACATACATTTTTTACATGTTGAATTTTTGATCACATTGATATGAACATGAGTTTTATTTAACATATTTTTTAATGGTTGGATGTCGCTGCTCGCCAACAGGCTTTAACTTAACGTTTTAGACTTTTCTTGTGTTTGTCTTCTTTTGTTGTGTGTTGACAACACTGCCCCCTACAGGCTGTTAACAGAGTTTATCAAAGTAGGAAACCTGCAGGCGCTGAGAACCTTTAGAGTCCTGAGAGCCCTGAAAACTATCTCAGTCATCCCAGGTAAGGCCAGAAACCACCACCAGGGGGCAACACGGGACTCAATAAGCCCCCCCCTTGTGTCCGTTTATGTCTGGCGTCCCCCCCCCCCATCATTCTTCTGTCCCATTGACGGGTGGATTCACCTGAGATTTAATAAAGAAGCCGCGGAGAAGGACAAGTCGGTTTGTCAGCGATGGAAACATGGATGAAAACTGGAGATGTCTAAATATACATATATATGAAAAGAAAAAGAAAAAACGATACTTGAGTTTAATCTGATGGGAAACAATGGACAGATCTGTGAGTGCTGATATAAACAAAAATAGGTAAAATAATAGAACAAATAGCTAAATACAACTGAATTTGTCCCTAAAATACAGGAAGTTGCAACATTTTTACAATTAATTAATAAAAAAAATTGAACAAAATAATCAAGAAAATCAAGAAAAATGAATAAAATAATCAAGAAAAATGACAGAAATGACCAAAATAACGAAAATGAAAATAAATGACAAAAAGAATCAAGAAAGTGAATTTTTTTTTTTCCAGATAATCAAGGAAATGAAGATAAATGACCAAATAATGAAGGAACTGAAGACAAAAAAAATAATAAAAAAAAAGAACAAAATGGCCAATATAATCCAGAAAATGAACACAAATGAATATTATAATAAAGAATAACAAACTGAAATGATTAGAATAATCAACAAAATGGTGAAAATAATGTAAAAAAATTACCAAAGTAATCAAGGAAATGAACATAAATTACCAAAGTAATTAAAGAAATGAAGACAAATGACCAAATGATAAGGGAACTGATGACAAGATTTTAAAAAAGAACAAAAATGACCAAAATAATCAAGAAAATTAACAAAATAATCTTAAAAATGGGCAAAAATGAATATAGCAAGAAAAGAAAACAAACTGAAATGATCAGAATAATCAAGGAAATGATGAAAATAATGTTAAAAATGACCAAAATAATCAAGAACATTAATAAAATATTCTTTAAAACTCATGAAAATGACCAATATAATCCAGAAAATGAACACAAATGAATATAATAATGACGAAAACAAACTGAAATGAGCAGAATAATCAAGAAAATGATGAAAATGATAAAAATGACCAAAATGATCAAGAAAATTCACAAAATAATCTTCAAAATTGACAAAAGTCACCAAAATAATCAAGAAAATTCCCAAAATAATCTTAAAAATGGACAAAAATGACCAACATAACCCAGGAAATCAACACAAATGAATATAATGACGACAAAAACAAATTGAAATGATCAGAATAATCAAGAAAATAATTAAAATAATGAATTCACCAACTGAATCAAACACCGTGACGTAAATTCAGAGTGTGGTCTGGTTCTTTTCCGACCCGGGTTTCCTCCAGTTCAGACCCATGTGACCATCCCTGACGTCCCGCCCTCTTCTCCAGCGCCGCCCCCCTCTCCACGGCCGGCAGCCCCGCCCCCCTTGCCCCGCCCTCTGCCCCGCCCCCGCCCCGGGCCCGGTTGTGTTTGCTGGTGTCGTGGTTCGCTGTGGGTCCAACCCTTCTGTGTGTGTCTGTTTGTGCTTCTTGTCTCGGCCTGTTGCAGATATGTGACTGAGTTTGTGGACCTGGGTAATGTGTCGGCGTTAAGGACGTTCAGGGTTCTGCGAGCGCTCAAAACCATCTCAGTCATCCCAGGTGAGGAGGCGGATCGGGAACGCCGCATCCTGCACTCGACGCTTTTGACGCTTTGATGCTCAGATAGTATGAAGAACCGGCAGCTTCTGGGTGTGGCCGGACATCCGAGGTTCAGCAAACGGCGCCGGAACATTTAAGGCCGTTCACCAAACCAGGACGCCGCTTCAGCCTCAGAGTTCAGCGGGTTTATCAAACGAGGGCAAAAACAAGAACGGAAAGTGAGAAAAGATAACCAAACCAAAGACAAATACAATAGAATAATGAACAAAATGAACAAAATAATGAACAAAATGAACAAATCCAAAGACAAATACAATAAAATAATGAACAAAATGAACAAAATAATGAAAGAAAATGAACAAAACCAAAGAAAAATACAGTAAAATCATGAACAAAATGAACAAAACCAGAGAAAGATGGAATAAAGTAATGAAAAATGAACAAAACAATGAACAAAACTGAACGAAACCAAAGAAAAATACAATAAAATCATGAACAAAATAACCAAAACAATGAAAAAATGAACAAAACCAAAGAAAAATGGAACAAAATAATGAACAAAATGAACAAATCCAAAGACAAATACAATAGAATAATGAACAAAATAATGAACAAAATGAACAAAACCAAAGAAAAATACAGTAAAATCATGAACAAAATGAACAAAGTATTGAACAAAATTAATAAAACCAAAGAAAGATGGAATAAAGTAATGAAAAATGAACAAAAAAAAGAACAGAAATGAACAAAACCAAAGAAAAATACAACAAAATAATGAACAAAATGAACAAAACGATGAAAAAAATGAACAAAACCAAAGAAAGATGGAATAAGGTAATGAAAAATGAACAAAACAATGAACAAAAATGAACAAAACCAAAGAAAAATACAATAAAATCATGAACAAAATTACCAAAACAATGAAAAAATGAAAACCAAAGAAAAATTGAATAAAATAATGAAAAATAAATGAAACTAAAGAAAAATTTAATAAAATAATGAAAAAATGAACAAAATATTGAAAAAAATGAACAAACCCAAAAAACTGAATAAAATAATGAACAAAATGAACAAAATAATGAACAAAATGAACAAATCCAAAGACAAATACAATAAAATAATGAACAAAATGAACAAAATAATGAAAGAAAATGAACAAAACCAAAGAAAAATACAGTAAAATCATGAACAAAATGAACAAAACCAGAGAAAGATGGAATAAAGTAATGAAAAATGAACAAAACAATGAACAAAACGGAACGAAACCAAAGAAAAATACAATAAAATCATGAACAAAATAACCAAAACAATGAAAAAATGAACAAAACCAAAGAAAAATGGAACAAAATAATGAACAAAATGAACAAATCCAAAGACAAATACAATAGAATAATGAACAAAATGAACAAAATAATGAACAAAATGAACAAAACCAAAGAAAAATACAGTAAAATCATGAACAAAATGAACAAAGTATTGAACAAAATTAATAAAACCAAAGAAAGATGGAATAAAGTAATGAAAAATGAACAAAAAAAGAACAGAAATGAACAAAACCAAAGAAAAATACAACAAAATAATGAACAAAATGAACAAAACGATGAAAAAAATGAACAAAACCAAAGAAAGATGGAATAAAGTAATGAAAAATGAACAAAACAATGAACAAAAATGAACAAAACCAAAGAAAAATACAATAAAATCATGAACAAAATTACCAAAACAATGAAAAAATGAACAAAACCAAAGAAAAATTGAATAAAATAATGAAAAATAAATGAAACTAAAGAAAAATTTAATAAAATAATGAAAAAATGAACAAAATATTGAAAAAAATGAACAAACCCAAAAAACTGAATAAAATAATGAACAAAATGAACAAAATAATAAAAAAAAATGAACACAACCAAAGAAATATTAAACAAAATAATGAACAAAATAATGAAAAAAATTAACAAAACCAAAGAAAAATTAGATAAAATAATGAACAAAATGAACAAAACCAAACAAAAATTCAATATAATGGAAGAAAATGAACAAAATCAAAGACAAATTGAAAAAAATGATGAAAAAAATGAACAAAACCAAAGAAACTTTTAATAAAGTGATGAAAAAAATGAACAAAACCAAAGAAAATGTAATATACTCATGAACGAAAGCAAAGAAAACTGGACTAAACCTAGTTAAGTCTGTTCTTGAACCCAGGCGCTGCTAAAGCCTCAGATTTCACTGGTTTTTACCTTAAACCAGTTTCATGTCAGAATAGTTTTATATTATGGGATAGATATCAGTGCTTTGTTTAGTTTGGTTCAATTATCTTTGTTTCCAAAACGACTCAAATGGTTTAGACTGAATTTATATCAACAGTGAGTTTTGTTTTTTTATCCATGACTCTGATTTTAAATGTTCTTCCTGTAAATTTCTATACTATTTTTCCTGCTCTGACTGGAAATAATAATTTTCTACCACAACAAACATTCTACTTTCATATAAAATCTACTGTCAAACTTTAAGGAAACAGATTATTTTAACAAAATAATGTTAAAAATGGACAGAAATGACCAAGAGAATCATGATCATGAACACAAATGAAGAAAACAATAAAGAAAATAAAGATAAATGACCGAAAAAATCAAGAAAATGATGTAAATAATTTTTAAAATGATCAGAAATGACCAAAATAATCTTCAACATGAGTCTAAATGGTCTGAATCATTCCAGTCCGTTGGGTGGAGTCAGTGTTTAAGGGTTGGAATCATTTCTGTGGCTGAAGCGGCTGCATTTACTCCATTACCTGTCTGCTCTGTTCTGACCTTTTCTGTCCATTCTGTTTTCTGTCTCTTCTTCTGTCTCTTCCTCTTCTATCTCTTCTTCTGCTTCTTCTGTCTCTTCTTCTGTCTCTTCTTCTTCTTCTATCCTTCTTCTCTCTTCTTCTTGTCTTTTCTTCTTCTGTCTCTTCGTCTTCCGTCTCTTCTTCTTCTGTCTCTTCTTCTCTCTTCTTCTTCTTCTGTCTCTTCTTCTTCTGTCTCTTCTGTCTCCTTCTTCTTCTGTCTCTTCTTCTGTCTCTTCTTCTTCTTCTGTCTGTTCTTGTCTCTTCTTCTGTCTCTTCTGTCTCCTTCTTCTTCTCTCTTCTTCTGTCTCTTCTGTCTCCTTCTTCTTCTTCTGTCTCTTCTTCTGTCTCTTCTTCTTCTTCTGTCTCTTCTTGTCTCTTCTTCTGTCTCTTCTGTCTCCTCTTCTTCTTCTGTCTCTTCTTCTGTCTCTTCTTGTCTCTTCTTCTTCTGTCTCTTCTGTCTCCTTCTTCTCTCTTCTTCTGTCTCTTCTGTCTCCTTCTTCTTCTCTCTTCTTCTGTCTCTTCTTCTGTCTCTTCTGTCTCCTCTTCTTCTTCTGTCTCTTCTTCTTGTCTCTTCTTCTTCTTCTGTCTCCTCTTCTTCTTCTGTCTCTTCTTCTGTCTCTTCTTCTTCTTCTGTCTCTTCTGTCTCCTCTTCTTCTGTCTCTTCTTCTGTCTCTTCTTCTTCTGTCTCTTCTGTCTCCTCTTCTTCTTCTTCTTCTCGTTTCTCTTCGGTCCTTTTTGCTGCTGAACCTCTGGATGTCTCCACTCTGCATGTCAGCACTGGGCTCTCTCTCTCTCTCTCTCTCTGCCTCTCTGTCTCTCTCTCTCTCTCTCTTTCTCCTCTCTCTCTCTCTCTCTCTCTCTGAAACCCTCTTCATACTTTCCGGCTCTCGGGCATGTTCTCATCATGTCTAACACATGTTCCGGCTGCACAAGCATGTGACCGCTGCAGCCAATGGCATCGACTCAGCGCACTCATTATTCATTAGTTCACAGACGCGCCCGGGTTCTGGTCCAAAGTCGAAGGAAAGCGTCTGTTTCTAATGAATGAATCCAGCTCAAATGTGAGGACTAGGAGGACGGTGGACAGTGGACATGTCTGTGGTCTGTGTGTGTGTGCTTCCTGCTGTCGTTGCCTTTGTGTGTGTGTGTGTGTGTGTGTGTGTGTGTGTGTGTGTGTGTGTGACTCTGGGGTTTGATGTGGCGTTCGGTGAAAACCTGAAGGTGTGGAGTAAAAGTCGTCAGGTTTTCACCCGACCCCATCCTCATGTTTATCCTTTATTTCATCGTATTGTCTTATTATTTATTAGGTGGCGCATAAAGATGGCTGCTCTTAGTTTTAGTCCGAAACCGACCTCAGGGTTCGTACACATTTTTCAAGGTCAAATTCAAGCACTTTTACCCCAAACGTCCACCTTTAACCTAAACTATCCACTGATCTAAACTGTTTAGTACCTGTTCATGCATTAATCCTATCAACACATGTCAATAATTGGTGTAAAATACAGTTCTTCATCTTTTCACGGTCATCAGATATGACCCATTTGGACGTTCAGAGGCTCCATGGTTACCATGGCAACACCGTCATCTTCTACAACTTATATTTATTTATTATTTTGTAAATGTTCTTATTAGTTTTTGTTCATTTTATTTGTAATTTTGTTTGTTTTTGTTCATTTTTTTTCCAACTTTCTTCAATTTGTGGCTTATATTCTTCATGTTAGATATTATTTTGTTGATTTATTCTTCATTTTTGGTCATTTTATATTTATTTTTTTTAGTAATTTTCTTTCATATTTCATCCTGTTTTACTTTATTTTAGTGAATTTTTTGGCTTATTTTTTTCCATATTATTATGTATGTTTCTTTTATTCATTATTGTTCATTTTATTTATTAATATATACAAAACCAAGTATCTCCATTCAGTGTTATTGATCCAACTCCATGGGTTTTACTGGTGAATCAATGTAGAAGATGAGTGTTTCCACGGTAACTACGGAGCCTCTGAATGTCCAAATGGGTCATATCTGATGACCATGAAAAGATGAAGAACTGTATTTTACACCAATTATTGACATGTATTGATAGGATTAGTGGATGAACAGGTATTAGATGTTTTGGGTCTACATGGGTTCATCACTAACATTCAGATAAAGTTGTGTCCTTGGAGCGTCTGCCATCTTTATGACACCTGATGAGACACATATTAATATTGATTAATGCTGTATATAAAACTGAGCCAAATAACACCCGTAGGCTGATTTTGCTGAATGCATTGACCCAAATCACACAAAGAAATATCTGCAAAATGGGATGTTTCTCCATAAAAGTCTGGATTTGAAAAGTCTGGGGTCTGAACGTTTTCAGAAATGCAGCCATTTTACTCCATTACTCATGTATGTATTTCTGTATTTTCAAGCCAAAATAGTGGTATTCATATAGTCATTGAAGTAATGGGTCACTTTTCTATGCTATAGAAGACACAAGACATTACACTGTACAACTACAGTCCATAATAAAACATAGAAATAGGCAAAGGGTCAAAATACTGCAGCATGGAAAAGTGACCTATTACTTTAATGGCTTTATGAATGAATGTATTTAGTAGTTTCTGGAGTAAGTTTCAAACTATATAGATATATTTAAGTTTATTATGATACAGAAATGTATTAGAACATTTTTACTAATAAACAAATTCATATAAGGGGTTGAAATTCTATGGGGTCAGTTTTCCAGACTAGAAAATCAACCTGGGGGTCACACTAGGGCTTTTTCACACATGACCCAGAAACAGTTTGAAATGACTGAGTTTCAGTACCGCTTCTTCTGGTTTATTTGTCAACAATGACTGAGGCCACATCGAAGTGTCACCAGTGGCTTTTCCATTGGACATCTGCGCAAAACTTTACCGATATTTACTAAATGTCAAAAAAACAGAAGTGTGTAATGTCCATGAAATCACAAATGGGATGATTTGTTTATTTATTTATTGTTGCAAGATGACACGAGAAGTCATTCCATAAACATGGTGATGAAAGTAAATATGTTGATTTACAGATATATTCATTATTATTATTATATATTACCCCTCTATCTCGTACTAAATTGAAAAATGATTCAGTTTCCTGGTGTGTCCACACATACCGTGCCATGTTTCTTTTAGAACTCTTCTTCTCTTGTTGTTACATCCGTCAGCATCCGTTTTTAATTCACCTGACTCTAGTTGTGGAAAAAGGTCTTTCCATTGCAGTTTTGCGTGATATACCATTTGCACTACGCCCGAAAACAACCTCTTGCCTGCGCAAAAACTTTTAATCAGAAAACAAGAGTTCTGGCAAAATTGCCATTTTTCCATTAGGTAAATTTTTATGCACAAGTTATATAACACAATTTGAGGGTTAATGGAAAAGCGACACTTGCTGCGTTCCCTAATGGACATCAAGGCAAGGAAAGGCAGGTTTATTTCTACAGCACATTTCATGTACAAGACAGTTCAAAGTGCTTTACATAAAACATTACAAGTATTACAGCAGAAGCAAATAAATAACATCAATAAACAAAGGCAACTATATTAATTTTTCAGGGTTTTCCTTCAGACTTAGTTGAGAAGAAGAAATGGGTTGTTGTAATTCATCGAGATGAGGGGCCGAACTTCAGAATCCATTCAGGAAGTATGTTCGTGTGTAGCCCGGCATTTCTGTTAAGAGGATTACCGGGGGAAACATCAGCGATATTTGTGAAGGACGACCCGTTTCTTCTTCTCAACTAAATCTGAAGGACAAACCATGTAAAATGTAAATATAGTTACCTTTGTTTATTTGATGTCCATTGGGGCATGCAGCCGTAGTCACTTTTCCACAGATCCTCAAATTGCGTGAATATAACTTGCCCATAAAAATTTACCTAATGGAAAAATGACAATTTTGCCCAAATTCTCGTTTTTGATTAAAACTTTTTCCATTGGCAAAAGGTGGTTTTTGGGCGTAGCACAATTGGTAAATCACACAAAACTGCAATGAAAAAGACATTTTTCCACAACTAGAGTCACATGAACAAAAAAAACGGATATTGACGGATATTACAACAACAACCAAAGAAGAAGAGTTTTAAAAGAAACATGGTGCGGTATGTGTGGACACACCAGGAAACTGAATCATTTTATAATTTAGTATGAGATGGAGATGAAATATATACTAATAATGAATATATCTGTAAATCAACACCATATTTACGTTTGTCGCCATGTTTATGGGATGACTTCTCATGTCATCTTGCGATACTAAATAAATCATTAAATTTGTGATTTAATGGAAAAAACCGACATTATGCACTTCTGTTTTTTTGACATTTAGTAATATGGGTAAAGTTTTTGCGCAGATGTCCAGTGGAAAAAGCGACTACAGACACTTCGATGTGGCCTCAGCCATTGTTGACAAATAACCAGAAGAAGCGGTGCTGAAACTCAGTGGCTTGAAACCGTTTCTGGGTCATGCATGGAAACAGCCCCTACTCTACATAGAAAAGTGACCCGGGTCAGATTCCCATGGGGTCAGAATTCTATATGACACCAGTCGCCAAAAACAGGCCGAGTATAAATGATACTGATGGACTTACAGCTGTTTCACTAATTTGTTGTCATTGATCAGTCGTTGCTGTCTGAGCTTCACTGTTGTTGGAAAAGTTGGGATGGAGTAAAACATTCAATCATGACGTGTTGTAACGACGGCTCTTTTCTGAAAATGTCGCTCAACCTGAACATGAAAAACTGAATACAATCACCTGGACTTAGAGTAGACGTGAAGTGTCGAGTGTGAATTGTGTAACCTTCCTTGTGCGTCCTTGCGTCCGCCGTCCCACCAGGCCTGAAGACCATCGTCGGCGCTCTGATCCAGTCGGTGAAGAAGCTGGCGGACGTGATGATCCTCACCGTCTTCTGCCTGAGCGTCTTCGCCCTCATCGGCCTTCAGCTCTTCATGGGAAACCTGCGGCAGAAATGCGTTCGCAGCACGGCGCACTGCTTCAACGGCAGCCTCCCGGAAAACACCACCTTCTTCTGCAACAACAAGACCTGGCCTCCCTGAGGAGCTTCATCAACGACGAGGGTGAGGACCAGCACTTCTCAAATCTAAGGGTTTTACCTACAAAACAGGTGTCGCTTGGGTGGTTCGGGGTTTTCTGATAACATGTTGCTTCTATTATTATTTCATGTTTTTTTGCATCAGTTGATAAAGACGAGGTCGACTTTCAAACTAACATGGTGCAATGGGAGTTCCTACTCAACCTTATTAATGTTACTGTGGACCAAGGTTATTGTCGTTAACGAAAACTAATGAAATGACAAAAACTAGAATTGAAAAAACATTTTCATTAACTGAAATATATAAAAACTAGAATTAAAAGAAAAAAACAATAACTAACTGAAACTGTATTGTGTGTTTACAAAACTAACTAAAACGTATAAAAATTATGGATAAATTCCCTTAGTTTTCATCTTTGTCAATGTTGGATTGATATGAAATCGATTTATTTCCCTCAAGCAATTTTAGCTGCTGGCACCGTATGATATTTAAGGGTCCGTCACTTGTGTTCACTTGTGGTTTCCAGTTGTCTTCTGGTCCCCACTCTACCTGGAAACATGGAGACTAAAGGTGGGAGAAAGCAGCAGAGTCCTGTCTGGGATTTATTTGAATTTATATGAAGAGAAAAGATATAAAAAAAAACCCCTAAAACTAAACTAAAACTAAGCATTTAGAAAATAACAAAAACTAACAAAAACTAGCAAATCTGCTCTAAAAATGAATTAAAACGAACTGAATTAGAGAAAAAAAAAGTCAAAACTAAGTAAACTAAACTATAATGAAGAATCCAAAACTATTAGAACCTTGCTGTGGACATGTAGATGTTTTTAGGCTTGGACCTTTGGACATTTTTCTTCCTGCTAGAAAAAGCAAAACACGGCATAAATATTCAGACCAAAATGGCCGACTTCCTGTTGGGTTTGGGGTTTGGTTCCAAGAGGCTGTTTTGTGCATCTGGACCTGATAGATGTTTTTACTGAATGTACGTTCATGTCCAACTTCATACAAGAGATGAACTGTTGACATTGTACAGGAAACCGTATTGAGTCATTTGTTGCAACATATGAAAGTCTTCCCATTTACAACTCAAACAAAAGTGTCTGATTACGTAGGTGTTCAGAAACCGACCAAATGTGATTGCAAGTTTGCTTTGCTAAAAATAGGGCAAAATTGGCCATTTCAAGCTGAAAATAGTGGACTTCCTGTTGGGTTTAGGGTTCGATTCCAACTGGACATTTTTACAGTCGACCACACTGACCGTTGGGGATTGTTGGTCGGCCATCCGTCCATCATCGCAAAAACTTTAGCATGCACTGATAAGTCTGGCCACTGGGGGCAGTAGTGCGCCTGGTAAGTCCAGCTGAGGATTTTCAAGTTTGCACACGTTATGTTATGGATCTGGAGCAAATACACTGTAAAAAATCTAAATCTTACCAACTGTATTTTTCTCATTTCTAGTCCAAGTAGCTCATCACACTGAAAATAAGACAGAATCACCTACAGAGGAACTTTCAGTGAGATATAGGAACGGATTTTTAGACAACAGATCTGGAAAATCTTATTTCAAGAAATCTTACCAAGATAATTTTCACATTGTTCCTTGGCAGATTTTTTTTTTGCTTAAATTAAGCAAAATTGAATTGAAGTAAGTGGTGTCCATCCACTATTATTGAACCAACTCCATGGGTTTTACTGGTGAATCAATGTTGTTGAGGATGATGGTGTTTCCATGGTAACTACAGAGCCTCTGAACGTCCAAATGGGTCATATCTGATGACCATGAAAAGATGAAGAACTGTATTTTACACCAATTATTGACATGGATTGATAGAACTAACGGACCAACAGGTATTAAACAGTTTAGATCAGTAGATGCTCTTGGTTGCCAGTGGCTGTTTGGGTCTTTATGGGTTAACCTTTACTAAGTGATTTATTACCATTTATTAAAATATCATCCTCTGAATTTTGCATTCTTTTCCAGTGGAAGTCATCTATTTTCCTAAGTTTAATTCACTGATCATGTAGATCAGGGGTTTCAAACTTATTTTCATTCAGTTCCGCATTCATCCCAAGTTGATCTCCAGTGGGCCAGACCAGTAAAATAATAACAGTGAAAAATGTGAAATTCTATTATGATCAGGTTTACGTCTACAAAGTTTCCTTAAAAATCTGAAAAACATGAACAACTTGAATTGTCCTAAGAAAAACAAGTGCAATTTTAACAATATTCTGCCTCAGTTTATCAGTTTATCATTTACACGTGTGTTACTATCACACAAAACATTTAGTAACAGGCAGAATATTGGTAAAACTGCATTTACTTTTCTGAAGACATTTCTGTTTGTTCATATTTGTTCAGATTATTCCCATTTTTAAAAAAAAAAGTATAGTTTGGTAATGTAAACATTTTCATGTAATTTTACATCTTTACACCAAAAAACAACAAAGAAAATCTGGGGTTGCCATTATTTCTAGGTTATTATATAATATTTGCTGGTTCTAGACCCACTTAAAATCTAATTGGACTGTATGTGTCTGTATGTGGAACCTGAAATAAAATGATTTGACACCATTGATTATCCTAATGTAGTTATTGTATTTCACCAGATTCATCCTGCGGGCCAGATTGGACCCTTTGGTGGGCTGTATTTGGCCCCAGGCCGCATGTTTGACACCTGTGATGTAGATGTTCATAAAAGCTCAGAAGCAAAGCCATAGATTATTGTAGCAAAACAGAAAAAACTGAAGAAAAAGGTGACTTTTTTGGTAAATCTCTCATTAACTGAACATAAACCCAGTGTGTTCATCCACTGTCATTGATCCAACTCCATGGTTTTACTAGTGAAATTCAATGCTGTAGAAGATGACGGTGTTTCCCACGTAACTACGGAGCCTCTGAATGTCCAAATGGGTCATATCTGATGACCATGAAAGATGAATAACTGTATTTTACACCAATTATTTACATCTATTAATAGAATTAGTGGATGAACAGATTATATCGTAAGATGCTTTTGGTCGACGGTGGGTGTTTGGGTCTTTGTGGGTTAATCCACATGGTGGAATTCCTGTTGGTTTGAAGTTTTTTAACATTTTTAGGGGGCATCATTTGCCGCCTTCGTCATCAAAAGTAGAACAAGAAAAAAACAAAAACCATCTATACCACGTGTTCTATCATAAATCATAAATACACTTTCGTCCTCGTAGACAAAGAACAAATGTTTTCATCTTAAGCCTCATGAACCTGCAGATACTATCAATTTGACATAATAATTAACGAAATGTTTGATGAAATATCTACAAATGTAACCCTACAGACGCAGAAAACCCCATAATACATAAGGTTTTATGTAAGGTCTGGATGAGGGCTTTTAGTAGAAGACGGTTAATGGAGTTGAACTGTTTCAATGCAATGATGTGTTTTTCCTCATTTTTCCAGTTAGTTCACATGGGCATTTGAACATATATATGACATTACACGCAGAACATGAAGTGACACCATGATGTATTTTTCTTTCCCTACGTGTAGACGGTTCAAACAGTGGGTTTTATGAGTTAAAATGACATGGTTGACATTGGTCACATGGGTAATTACCAGATGGATGGAGCTGAGAAAAGGCAGTAGAGGAGAGGAAGATCCACTCTCACACCGCCGTTGTCTTCATGTTCTACTTTTATCAGATTCCCAGGAAAGATTATTCTCCACGGGGATGTGCGTGTCGTAGCGCTTTGGCTCCCATTATCCGAAACACAAAAAAAAAACAACATTTCACATGTTGGGTTTAAATTACAGCAACCCACTTTCACACTTTTGTTGGGAGATTTTCCTGATGATTTGACAATAAATGATAAATACCTTCTAAAAAATCTTTGGTGCTGCAGAAAAAAAAAAACCAAAAAACATCAGTCGTAAATGGGCTTCGACTTGATCCACCGGTGTTGGAGGACTGGATGAAACTGCCGATCAAATTCACAAAATGGAGAGATTAACATTTACGCTGAGGCTGCAAGATGAACTTTACATGATAAGAGAAGGGCAAATGGATTAGTTTTTTAAAATACATTAATGTGTGGTTTGAAATGTGATATAAACTGCTACTCTACAAATTAAATTAATTCGGTAAACTTGATTACTATTTCGTAACTGTAACCGAAATTATCATTATTATTAGATCGTGACTATTATCTGTCCGCCGATTGTTGTTTGTTATGTTCTGTATGACAAAATGATAAATAACTAGTAAAAACTGAGTGTCCAAAAACTAACAAACAAAAAAAAAAACAACATTTCACGTTGAGGCCGTGATATTCAGGCTTTAACACCTTTTTAGACGATAGTTTCCTGCATCCGCCGTCATTCAAATAAATGTAACTTTGAATCCAAACGTCATCTTTTATGGCTCAGATGGGCTTCTTTCTCTTGGGTCCTGTAACACATTAGGGGTAGAGGTCTGTATGAGGCTGAGGGGGGAGGGGCGGAAGGGGTCGGAGCATGGAGCAAGCAGAGTGCAGTCAGTGAGAGAGAGATGGAAGTTTTTTTTATTTTTAGCGACGTTTAGCGGTGAATTCTTGGGGGAAAGAACTGTATATAAAAGTGCTACATGTTTGACACCTGTGATCTAGGACGAATTCAAATGTAAAATAGGTGAAAAGTTTATTTCTATAATCTCATAAAGGTTTCATAACATTTACAGTTGTTTTTCATAGTGAATATGACAAAAAAATTCACATCAATTTGATCATTTTTTAGTGTAACACACTGTTTAAAGCAGGGGTGTCAAACAGTTGGCCCGGGACCAAAACCGGCCCCGCCAAAGGGTCCAATCCGGCCCGCGGATGAGATTGGTGGAAATAAAAAATTACACTGAAGATATTAACTATCAATCAATCAATTCCATCTAAAGTGGGTCAGACCAGTAAAATAGTATCATAATAAAGTATAAGTAACGAAAACCACATATTTTTCTCTCTGTTTTAGTGTAAAAAAAAAAAAAAAAGTAAAATTACACATAAATGTTAACATTTACAGACTAACCTTTTACAACAAATTTGAAAAACATGAACAACCTGAAATGTCTTAAGAAATTTAAGAGTAATTTTACCAATATTCTGTCTATTATTAAAATTTTTGTGCATTTGTAGATGCACTGTGATCTGTATGTTTGTAATGAGCATGTAAAAATGAGAAGCTAAATAATGGCATAAATTGTTAAAATTGGAACTTTTTTCTTAATAAATGTTCATTTTGGTCATGGTTCATGTTTTTCCATATTTTTTTAAAAGACTAGTTTGTAGATGTAGAAATTTTGATAATATAATCTTACTTTTTTTCAACTCTAAAACATAGAAATTAAACATACACATTTTGGAACTGATATTATTTATGTATTATTATGTTATTATTTTAATGATCCGGCCCACTGCAGGTCATACTGGTCGATATGTGGCCCCTGAACTAACATGAGTTTTGACACCCCTGGTTTAAAAGCATTTATTATATATATAGAAATGATAATAATGAACAGATATTGAAAGTTAAGTTCTTCCTGATAAAAACTACAAAGGAATTGGCAAAAAAAAGGACATTTTCTGACCCTTTTATTACAAGAAACATAAACAAATCTAGGCCGACTGTTGTAATGGCAGTTCTAAAAGGGTTAAGAAGCTGTGGTGGGATCAGGTCGTCCAATGTGGGTTGGTTTAGGGTCGACTTTGAGTCCATAACACCAAGTTTTATATCGGTCTTTAAAAAAAAAAAAAAAAGTAAAGATAAGAGCTTCATAAACAGTTTGTGTATTTGTGTTAAAGGACGAAGGCTCCCAAACAGAAATGCCACTGGAACAGTAATGGGCTTTGTCTGCTTCCTATTGCTAATGTACCTGCTATTTATTCATTTCCAGTTTGCTTTAGCAATCCATCACATCAAACAAATGTCCCCTGCAGGCCCCCGTATCGACCTCTAAAAGCTGCCCTGAAACCCGAGAGCCGAGCTGCGCCGTTAAAATTGCATCGGGGCTCGCCGGTCCCGTCCGGGCCCATCTGGAATCAGATCGCAGTGGGACCCAGATCAATGCTAGATCTGCCCCACGCTAAACATTTCCCATCATGCCTGTTTGGTCTGTCTGTTGAGAGACGTCTGACGGCGGTGGGCGTCCCCGACTCTGACGGACCATCCATTTCCCCTTTAGCGAGCTCAGGTTATGGGAGTTTACAGCAGGAACGCCCACTGTGACGCATTTCCACCTCAGATCCACCAACAGACCTGTAGCGCTGCGGAAAGGGCCCGTTTTAATTATATCGGACCATTTAGTAGACATTGCGTTAAAAACATGTCCCGTTAGAGGCAGGGCTAGTTCAGGTTCCACATTCCGTCCATTTGTTTGTTTGTTTATTTATTTCGAATTTGGCATTAAAACCAAACAACAAAAGGATTAATGTAAAGAAAGTCCAACATTCAAAAAGGAGCGGGATGAAGTTTAATTTATTATGTTCCCGCCCCCTTCCTCCATCCTTCTATCTACCCCAAAGTCGTCTGTCCGATCCCATAAGTAAATCAGAAAATCCTGCGCACATCAGACTAAATTCTGGCTCTGCACAAAACACAACATGCTGCACATATCTAGGATAAACTGTCCATTGCAGCAGCATTTCACATATAAAATAAACTCTGTCCTTTTTGTAGCAGTAATAGTGCACATATCAAAACAAAAATAACTTTGTCCTTTTCATGACATAATAGCACCCATTAAAAACAAAAATAAACTATCTGTTCCATAACAATAAAACAACAAAAAAACCTGTCCATTTCTTAGCAGTAATATACTTATCAAAATAACTATGTCCAGTTCATAAACAATAATATACACATTAAAAAACACAAAATAAACTCTGTCCTTTTCATACATGTATGTTATTAATAACGTGATCTAACAGGTTTAATTAATCACTTCCTCTTCTAATTTCTGTTACTGTTGTATCATTTTTTCATTCATTTTGGAATAACTTTGTTGGTTACTTTGGTCAATATTTCTTCATCTTTTTGGTTGTTTTATTGTTCGCTCTCATAGATGTGGATTGGTTGAGATTCAGTTGCTGTTTTTCAGATACTTTGGTAAAAAGAAATAAATAAATAAATTAAATAAACAAATAATAAATAGAATAAAATCCGCAGTTAAAAAGTTACGGCCTTAATCGTATTTTTCAGGTCAACCCAAGGCCAGGGCTTTATTATAAGCGTTTTTGTTTGTACTTTATTACATTTGACACATCTGGACGTATGGTATTCACAGATGAAGATATAAAAAACATGTATGTTATTAAGGACGTGGACCGAACGTGTTTAATTAATCGCTTCCTCTTCTAATTTCTGTTCATTATGTTGACTATTTTATTGTTTTTCATTCATTTGATCTGCCTTGGCGGAGGTCTCCGAGTGCTTTTCAAGTTGTTTTTCATTCATTTGTAGTAACTTTGTTGGTTACTTTGCTCCATATTGGTTCATTTTTTGGGTCATTTTCTTCTTCCGCTCTCATGATGCTGGATTTGGTTGAGATTCAGTTGGTTGTTTTTCATATACTTTTGGTCAGTTTTTAATCCCTTTAGCTGTATGTTGGCACCTCTGCTCTGAACCATGCCTTAAATTTGCAAAAAAAAAAAAAAAAAACATACAAAATTTAGAAAGTTATGGCCTTTATTGTATTTTGGGTTGACTCCAAGGCCTTTGTTAGTGTCCTCTGTTGTACTTTATTACATTTGACACATCTAAACGTATAATATTTACAGATGACGGTATAAAACGTGTACGTTATTAAGGACGGTGGATCTAACAGGTTTAATAAATCACCTCCTCTTCTAATTTCTGTTTCACGTGGACCATAACGGCTGAATAAAGGCGCCATCTTCGTTTCCAGTCCCTGCAGAGCGAGCGTCAGAGGACGACGGGGATGTTTAGTCTCGTCGCTGTAATTTCGCTGGCCGTCGACTTGAACATAAAATGAAATTAAGCGCAGTCCTGTCTGATCTCCCACCGAGACCATTTTTCCAGGTTTCCAGCTCGGTAAAACGCCCTCCGAGGGGGTCGGCGGCGAAGACGAGCTTCATTAAACGGCGGTCCTGCGGCCGATGCGCATTTACTTCGGAAAGTTGAGTGATGGCGTCCAGTTAATGACTGTTTCTGCAGGGAGAAGCGGAATCCAAACACCTCCGAGTTGTGTGTTTTTGATGCAGATGCAGCGAAAACAAAAGAAAGAAAACAGAAGCAGAACCAGGTTTTACTAAAGTGTGTTTTCATCTTTAAAACTTGAGAAAAAAACCCTCTAAGGTGTGTTTTCACCATGGTTTCTTTAAGGCGTTTGTTCGACATATCAGATTTATGGCATGAATTTTCCAGTGTTTGACAACAAAAAAGCAATATCAAAATGAAGAAATGTGAAAAAAATTATCTATGAATAGAATAATCAACCAAATGAACAAAAAAAAATGAACAAAAAATGAAAAAACAATTGTTTTTAAAATTTATCAGAATGAAGAGAAAGGAACAAAGTAATCACATAATGAATAAATTAGCAGCAAAACGAACAAAAACTTAACAAAAAAAAAAAATTTAAATAAATTATAATATTACAAATTACAAACGTGGAAAAAAAAATCAGACAAAATAATCAACAAAATGAACCAAAAATATCATCAAAATGAACACAATTGTATTTAAAAATCAACAAAATGAACAAACGTGAAAAAAATATTTAACGAAATAACACAATAATCAACAAATGAACAGAAATTAACAAAAAATCATCAAAATGAACAAGCGTGGAAAAAGTAATCAATGAAATAAAACAGAATAATCACAAAATGAACAGAAATTATAATGATCCCAAAATCTCTAAATAATCACAAAATGAACAAAATGGTCATAAAATGAAACAAACTGAACAAATAGCAATAAATTAACAAAAGTGAACCAAAAATTGACAAAATGAACAAAATTGGTATTTAAAAATAATCAAAATCAAAAGAAATGACAAATGAATCACAAAATGTCTAAAATAATCAACAAATCTAACAAAAATGAACAAAATAATCAGAAAAATGAATAGAAGTGGGAAAAAAATTTACAAAATAATCACATGAACAAAAAAAAATCATCAAAGTGAACTAAAGTGAAAAAATAATCATAAAAAGAACAAAGCTATCACTAAAATGCGTGACTGGCAGTGAAAACACTTAAGAGTAGTGTGGGTTTTTTTGATGCTCCTGAAACAATGTTTATTATTTATTTATTTAATTTTTTATTGCAGAGCATAACAACACAAAGAACACTTAATAACTTGGTATTGGAATGCACTTTAAATCGCTCTTAATGGCGCAGTTAAACGCGCGGCGTCCGAATGATGTGTTTGAATAAAAGATGAGGAAGGGTGGAGGGTTCCCGTAAGGCCGCTGGATGAAAATGTCAAGGCGGCTTTTAAGGTCAGTTTGTCTGAGGAGTTCAGGTTTCAGTGTCCTCAGTACGTAACAGTGAGTCACACAAACAACTAATGCTGATCAACCAACAGACTTTATATTCAACCATGTTCAGAAGTCTGTGGAGGACCGACTTCAGTGCAGAAATACATACAGTATAATAAGAATAATAATAATCATCATCATCATCATCATCATCATCATCATCATCATCATCATCATCATAAAAATAAATGAATAAATAAATAAATGAATAAATAAATAAATAAATAAATAGATGATGATGATGATGATGATGATTGATAATAATATAATAATAACAATAAATAATAATAATTATTATTATTATAAAATATGAATATTTACTGCAGTATTAACCAGTTTCATAATTTAAATCCATGTTGTTTCTGAAAACCCAGGACAATTCAACCTGATCAGACTAATTTAGGATTATTGTTCTTGTTTTTCTAGTCAGGTCAATCCATGTTTGAGAAACAGAGAAATCAACAAAATGAGAAAAAAAAAAAAAAAAAAAAAAATTGAACGAAAATAAACAAAATAACCACAAATTAACGAGAAAAAAAATCATCAAAAAAAAAAAGAACAAAAGAACCAAAATATGTGAACAAAAAATAATAAAAAATTCAAAAAAAAAAAATGAACAAAATGAGACAAAAATTCACCAAAACAAACAAACAACAACAAACTCATGAAAAAAAACCCAAAAATTAACAAATTAATCACAGTAGAAGAAACCGCATGATTATATATGTGTTAAGCCTTAATTAAAAAAAATTAAGATATTAAAGACTCAGAGACGAGTTAAAAAAAAGAGTCTGAAAATCCTCATTTGTTTCACATTAAGTTAGAATTCAGACACTTTTTTTCAATTGGAATCTGATTCGACTAAATGTAAATGATGCTGATCATGGAAAAAAAAGTTTTAACACTAATTATTGTTTCAATTAAGGTGAGAAGGGACATGGACAGACGTTTAACAGCTGATTTTGGAAACATTTAAATTTACTGATGCTTAGTTTTGTAACTTTTCCATCAATTGTCTTATAAATTATACACTCATTTTATCACCTGGATTTGTTGTATTTGGATCATTTTCGTTTCTGTTTGGTTAAATTAGTTTTGATTAAACAGAAACATTATTAGTTTGTGGTTTTATTGGTTTTGTGTTTGAGTTAAATGTATTTTTTATTTATTTAGTTTGTTTTTCCAGGGGATTCCAGGTTATAACAGCCATAACTAGGTTAGAACTTTTCATGTCGTCATGACGTCACGAGTTTTTTCTTTTTTTTGTTAAAAACCCCAAATGTTGTTGTTGTTATTATTATTATTATTATTTATTATTAGTATTATTATTATTATTATTATTATTATTTAAAGACTAGGATCATATTGGTAGTTGAGATAAAAACATGATTTACCGGAATTAAAATAAATATGTATTCTTTTCTGTTGTATAGTTAGCGATGATCACATTGATATTTGTTTGTTTGTTTGTTTGTTTGTTTGTTTGTTTTCTTGTGGAACCATTGTGTTAATTGTAAATAGGGTTAAAAGAGCAAAATAAGTTTGAACATGGGTATGTTGGTTTGTTTGTTGTTTAAAGTCATTAACAACTGAATAAACAACGACTAATATTTATGTTTTTAAAGTGAAATCTAAGACATGTAAGGTTTCAAACATGATGGTGCAGGTTTATTATTTTCATCTGTTTCCGTTCCAGGAGTCGACACCAGTAACAGGCTTCATTTCAGCTCCAAGAAACAGAGATTGAAGTGAAATTCAGCTTATTTATTTATTTATTATTTTACAGATAATTTCTATAAAGTGTAAGGAGCCAAGGATGCCTTAATCTGTGGAACAGCAGTGACGCAGGGTGAGTCCGCTTTCCTGCTTTTATTTCATAAAACACATGAATCGGAGGTGAGTGGAGTCCTGACCTCCTAAAACAGTGGGTCCAAACTTTTTTGGCCTTATTTTAACATCACACATTTCTGACGACCCCACACATTCAAAACGGAGACTTTTTTTTTTTTGCTAAAATTAATTTGTTTTTGATCATGTATAGTTTGCTCGACTATGTTTCAAATACAGGTTAATTTTAGAGGACGTTTAGTCTCTAGAATGTATGTTATTGTGGACGGAGGGCAGAAAAAGCCAGGTGTAGTGGCTGTTAAATTTCCTGCTGCAGGTGGGAGACCTCTTTGGTCCCTTTGACGCTCTTCCACACTGTACTCTGGCATGTTGAGTTTATGTCTGTCCTCTCTAATCTGTGTAGCGGAGCTTCAACCGGTAAATGCACACAGAGTCAAGTCAAAGTCGGAGGATCGGGGCAGAATTCGAGCCGCATGAAGTGTTTTGTTCATGAATAAAATAAACACTGAGTTGAAATCTGCAGAAACAGTTGACACTTTCGCTCTGGGAGACCGCTTTTATTTGCCCAAAAATAGGCTGGGCTTTACTTATAGACCACACCCTTTTACCATATTTAGAACATTACTGTTGGCATTGTACCCGTGGTGCCATTGTACGATAATGCCCTCCCGTGGTGCAACAGTGGCGTTGCACCCGTACACACTCCCGTGCTGCAACATCGGGACAAACATCCGGCCACGCGTCGGACACAGAACGTCCATTCTAGCAGGGATTCTAGTCCCGTTAGAGCCCGCCCTTTTGGCTTTGTCCACGACAGGGTCACACTTTCCTGGTCTCTATCTTGGTTGGACAGCATACATACATATGCAACTAGTTCCCAGTATTAATTTATCATATATGAATTTGTAACTTTTTCCTAGAATATGTGTATTATTTCCCAGAATGTCCAACATTTCCACTCACATGTACTTTTGTGTCCACCACATTTTGAAAACTTTCCATTGGTGCACGTGTCTTTTTGTAGCGGTTCTCCCAGGAAAAACACTCAGCTGATCTGGTACGATCTACACATTACACTATGAATAACTTCTGACATGCAAATGAATACAGGTTAAATACTTCTGAATACAAATGGAATACTTTTGATTAAAGTACTGGTTTTCTGACACCACATTAGATTACTGCACAAAGGGAGAATTTGATTTTCCTTGGTCAGGATATGTCCAGTCAGTCCAGCTGTGATTTACAAGGAGGACAATTAAAACTGAACAAACGAGAACTCAAACTATGAATTATGAAAGAGCTGCAGCATCTGAAAACCGACCACAAAGACATTTGACAGAGAAACAGAACCACAGTGCTGCAGTGTCACAACCACAGTTCACAGACGCCAAAAAAAACAAACAAAAAAAAAAACCCAGAAAGAGACCAAAATAAGATGAAAAAACACAAGACTACAAAGACGGAATTAAATGAAAAAGATGCAATAAGACACAAATACACAAGACGAAAAGACAGTATAAGACAAAGATGCAACAAGATAAAAACGCAGCAAAACAAAAAAGACACAATAAGATGAAAAAATGCAACAAGACAAAACAGCACAAGACGAAAAAACACAAGAACGAAAAGACGCAATAAGACCAAATACACAATGTGAAAAAGACATTATAAGACGAAAGACGTACAAGATGAAAAAACAGGACAAGACAAAAAAGATGCAATAAGACACAAATACACAACAGGTGAAAAGACACAAGACAAAATACGCAACAAGATGAAAAATACGCAACAAGACGAAAAAATGCAACAAGACGAAAAAACACAAGACGAAAAAACACAATAAGACACATATACACAACACGATGAAAAAGACATTATAAGACGAAAGACGTAACAAGATGAAAAAACGTGACAAGACAAAAAAAGACACAGTAGATGAAAAAGACGCAATAAGACAAAGATGCAACAAGACAAAAAAATGCACAAGACGAAAAAAGACGCAATAAGACACAAAATGCAACAAGATGAAAAAGACGCCACTGGACAGAAAAGACACAATGCGACATGTTACGGGATTTGATGGCATGCGTCATGTGACCCCAGAGGTCAGAGGTCAGAGGGGCGGCGCTGCAGGCCGTCGTCCATCCCGTCCCAGTTGGACGGGGTCTGGGTTGCCATGGGGAGGACGCTGCAGTAATGAGGTGGTTGTTTAAATTTGGAATGAAAGGCCAGCAGAGGCGTTTGAAGAGCCGTCCAACATCCTCAAAGTGTCTGTGCCTTTGGAAAAGTATTCCCTCCTGTTTCAGGTGGAAACCCAGAAAAAACACACACTTTCAAACAGCCCAAAACAACCCACCAAACGGAAGGATTTACCGAAACAGACCGAAAAACCACTGTCAGGTGTTCAGTGAAGTTTGAACACATGAAACTAAACTCAAGTGGACTTCTTCTGTCCTGAGCTGCGGAAACCACATGTTCATATTTCTGACCACAGTTAGTGTTCACAGGAGGTGACGACGATAACAGAAGTTCATAAAACACATAAAACACATAAAACACATAAAACACATAAAACACATCCGAGGCCAGGCCATTTGAATGTAATGTTTTAATGTTGGACTGAACTGCATCTGCATTCAACTGTTTGTGTTTTTTAGGTTTTTCACTGGTTTTATCAGTGAAGAAATGATGCATATACACAGTTTTAGAGGATTTCACTGTCACTTCATATCGAAAATACAAAACTGCTACTACTATTACTAACTACTACTACTACAACTACTGCTACTACTATTACTAACTACTACTACTACAACTACTGCTACTACTATTACTGTAACTACTATTATTACTACTACTGCTATTACTACTATTACTGTAACTACTACTACTACTGTTACTACTAAAACTACTACTACTACTATTACTTTAACTACTATTCTTACTACTACTACTACTACTACTACTACTGTTACTACTGCTATTACTACTAAAACTACTACTACTACTGCTATTACTACTATTACTGTAACTACTATTACTACTACTGCTACTACTACTACTACTAGTACTGCTACTACTAAAACTACTACTGCTATTACTACTAAAACTACTATTACTACTATTACTGTAACTACTATTACTACTACTATTACTACTATTACTGTAACTACTACTGCTATCACTACTGCTATTACTACTAAACTACTACTACTATTACTACTACTACTACTACTACTTCTATTACTACTGCTATTACTACTAAAACTACTACTACTACTGTTACTTTAACTACTATTCTTACTACTACTACTACTACTACTGTTACTACTGCTATTACTACTAAAACTACTACTACTACTGCTATTACTACTATTACTGTAACTACTATTACTACTACTGCTACTACTACTACTACTAGTACTGCTACTACTAAAACTACTATTGCTATTACTACTAAAACTACTATTACTACTATTACTGTAACTACTATTACTACTACTACTACTGCTACTGCTAAAACTACTACTGCTATTACTACTAAAACTACTATTACTAGTATTACTGTAACTACTATTACTACTACTATTACTACTACTATTACTACTATTACTGTAACTACTACTGCTATTACTACTGCTATTACTACTAAAACTACTACTACTATTACTACTACTACTACTACTACTTCTATTACTACTGCTATTACTACTAAAACTACTACTACTATTACTATTACTTTAACTACTATTATTACTACTCCTACTACTATTACTACTACTACTAATACTACTACTGCTATTACTACTGAAACTACTATTACTGTAACTACTACTACTACTACTACTGCTGTTACTATTACTACTACTAAAACTACTACTTAAACATAGAATATAACTCTAAACAGGAATGGGTTGAAGAGAAAATAAATAAACAAAGTGGTAACAGTAAAGTGACAGATGAGTGACGGAGTTAAAGTGACAGACACAATAATAACAAGTAGATATTGTATTATTATAATAATAATCATAATAATATCTGAATGTCTGTGGCCTTTTGGTTCTCAGCCGGACCCTGATCGGCTTTAAAGACTAAACTTTCTGAAGTCGTCCATGTGAGGACGAAGAACAACCATTAGATGAACTTTAGTTCTGAAGCTTAAACCCAGAACTCAACTAAAGGAAAAAAAACAGAGAAAAGCTAAAATAAAGTTGAATGTTTGCAAATGTAGTAGTTCCTCCTCTAGACCTGATGGACCGTCCACCCTGCACCGTCCGTCGCATATGGTCGCCGTGGTAACATGGTCATCAGGGCAGAATCAGAGGAAACAGGTGCAGAATGGGCTCCCAGGCCACGGAGACACCAGACGGTGTGGTCGTCCTTCTATCTCCGCCGTCCTTCAGCTCCGTCCACACCAGATGGGACGATCATCCCCGCAGCGTGTCCGGGGTCTCCTCCCAGGGAGCCCCGCCCGGATAAACCTCCGAGGGGAGGAGGCGTCCAGGAGGCGCCGCCATCACCTGCTCGCAGCGCCGTCGCTTCAGCTTCACCAGCTTCACTTTCAGCCAAATGAGCAAGGAAAGTCAAGAGCATCACAGCACAAGACGATTAGGGAGTAGTTCAGGAAGAATTCAGTCACTTACACCGAGACGGATGAGGACAAGCAAAAGACACTGAAACGCAAAAAGATGCAAAAAGACACAAAAAGACACTAAGACAAACAGGCAAAAAGATGCACAAAGACACAAAAGACACTAACAAACAGGCAAAAGATGCACAAAGACACAAAAAGACACTAAGACAAACAGGCAAAAGATGCACAAAGACACAAAAGACACTAAAAGACAAAGACCAAAAAGACCAAAAAGACACTAGAAGACAAACACACAAAAAAACCAGAAGACAAAGACACAAAAAAGCATGCAAGAAGACCAAAAATACACAAAAAGACCAACAAGATGCAAAAGACCAAAATACACAAAAAGACCAACAGATGCAAAAAGACCAAAAATACACAAAAGAACCA
This sequence comes from Sphaeramia orbicularis, assembly GCF_902148855.1. Taxonomy (NCBI): domain Eukaryota; kingdom Metazoa; phylum Chordata; class Actinopteri; order Kurtiformes; family Apogonidae; genus Sphaeramia; species Sphaeramia orbicularis. Next base: position 42,161,692 of record NC_043976.1, on the reverse strand, counting down.
AAAAGCATGCAAAATAGCCAAAAGAGCAAAAAGACATGGGAAGAAAACGACGCAAAAGACCAAAAAGATGCAAAATGCCATCTTTGATACTAGTTTCACCAAATGTTAGTTGTTTAAACCGTTTGTTAGTTTGGTTTTACTAAACTTGAGTTTAATCCTCCTTCAGTTGAGTTTAACATCTTTTAGTTTGAGCTTTTATAATGTTTTATTTCATTTTATCTACGTCTTAGTTTAGTTTTTGTCTTCTTTTATGGTTTTACCACGACCTTCATACTTTATTCAGTCTGCTCGTACACAGTTGTGGTGGTTTTGGTGGTTTTACGTGTGTTCTGGTACCCTGACCCCTGCTGGTCGGAGGTGGAACATAAATAGGAAACTGATGCTGTATGTATTCAAATGTGGCGTCCTTTAGGTTTTGAACTGAAGAGTCTCAGAGGTTTGGGTCTGGGTGGGACCAGGGTCAGGGTGGGACCAGGGTCAGGGTCAGACCAGGGTCTGGGTGGGACCAGGGTCAGGGTGGGACCAGGGTCTGGGTGGGACCAGGGTCAGGGTGGGACCAGGTTAGGTGGGACCAGGGTCTGGGTGGGACCAGGGTCAGGGTGGGACCAGGGTTAGGGTGGGACCAGGGTTAGGGTGGGACCAGGGTCTGGGTGGGACCAGGGTCAGGGTGGGACCAGGGTCAGGGTGGGACCAGGGTCAGGGTCCTGCACATCCTGGTTCCACTTGTCCTGGTTCTACTTTGTGCGTCTGTTTTGTTTGTTATTGTTTGTTGTGTGTATTCGTTGTGTATATCATTGTGTGTTTGTTGTGTGTTCATTGTGGTATTCGTTGTGTTATTTGTTGTGTGTATTCACTGTGTGTATTCATTGTGTGTGTTTGTTGTGTGTATTTATTGTGTGAGTTAGTTGTATATTCACTGTGTGTATTCATTGTGTGTGTTAGTTGTGTATATTTGTTGTGTGTATTAGTTGTCTGTATTCATTGTGTGTGTTAGTTGTGTATTTTGTTGTGTGTATTCGTTGTGTATATTTGTTGTGTATATTTGTTGTGTATATTAGTTGTGTGTATTAGTTGTCTGTATTCATTGTGTGTATTAGTTGTGTATATTTGTTGTGTATTCGTTGTGTATATTAGTTGTGTGTATCATTGTGTGTGTTAGTTGTGTATATCAGTTGTGTGTATTAGTTGTGTGTATTCGTTGTGTATATTTTGTTGTGTGTGTTAGTTGTGTATATTAGTTGTGTGTATTCATTGTGTATATCAGTTGTGTGTATTAGTTGTGTGTGGTTGTGTGTCCAGTGGTTGTCGTCTTCTGTCTACTTTTGGCTTCTTTCCTTCTCGTTGGCGGTCAAACTCGGAACGTCTCCCCGCGTTCGTCCACTCATCATGTGATGTGGAAACGCCAGCGCCGTTGAGGAGGAGGGGGCGGAGCTTTAATCATCATTGACCCCTTCCTCCCCGAACGGCGAGCTGTCATCGGCGCCGTTACGTTGAAATATGGCCGGGCCGAGGCTGAGGACGGAGCTGGTTTTCCTGGAATCCACTGCGTCACCGCGCTCATATTCATCATTCCATTAGCGCAGCGTACGGCGGCGGCGTGGACTGTGTGTGTTCATTAAATGACTTCACTTCATCTCCTACCAGTACGACTCCAGCTGAGGAGGTTGTGTTAGGGTTCAGTTTGTACACACCACAACACACACACACACACACACACACACACCACACACACACCACACACACACCAGTGGTATAAATAGTTCTAACATTATGTTAAAAGCTGCGCTGATCAATAAGTCAAATAACATTGAAAACATTTTTCAGAATGAGACGTTGATTTGTCTGAGTGTGTGTTTGTGTGTGTGTAGTTGTGTGTCGATGTGTTTGTGTGTGTATTTGTGTGTCTGTGAGTGTTTGTGTGCGTAGTTGTGTGTTTGTGTGTGTTTGTGTGTGTGTAGTGTGTGTTTGTGTGTGTAGTTGTACAGTGTGTGTTTGTGTGTGTAGTTGTACAGTGTGTGTTTGTGTGTGTAGTTGTGTGTGTGTGTGTTTTGGTGTGCGTAGTTGTGTGTTTGTGTGTGTAGTTGTGTGTTTGTGTGTGTGTAGTTATGTGTCTGTGTGTTTGTGTGTGCGTAGTTGTGTGTTTGTGAGTGTTTGTGTGTGCGTAGTTGTGTGTTTGTGTGTGTAGTTGTGTGTTTGTGTGTGTAGTTGTGTGTTTGTGTGTGTATTTGTTTGTCTGTGAGTGTTTGTGTGTGTAGTATGTGCCTGTGTGTTTGTGTGCGTAGTTGTGTGTTTGTGTGTGTGTAGTTATGTGTCTGTGTGTTGTGTGTGCGTAGTTGTGTGTTGTGAGTGTTTGTGTGTGCGTAGTTGTGTGTTGTGAGTGTTTGTGTGTGCGTAGTTGTGTGTTTGTGTGTGTAGTTTGTGTCTGTGTGTGCATAGTTGTGTGTTTGTGTGTGTAGTTATGTGTCTGTGTTTGTGTGTGTAATTGGTGTCTGTGAGTGTGTGTTTGTGTGTCTGTGAGTGTTTGTGCGTGTGTAGTTATGTGTCTGTGCGTTTGTTGTGTGTGTTTGTGTGTCTGTGTGTTTGTATAGTTTGTGTTTGTGTGCGTGTAGTTGTGTGTCTTTGTATTAGTGCGTGTGTGTGTGTGTAGTTGTGTGTCTTTAAGTGTGTTTGTGTGTGTAGTTGTGTGTGTGTGTTTGTGTTTGTAGTTGTGTGTCTGTGAGTGTAGTTGTGGGTCTGTCAGTGTTTGTGTGTGTAGTTGTGTGTTCGTAGTGTTTTTGTGTGTGTAGTTGTGCGTCTGTATGTTGTGCAGTTGTGTGTCTGTATTTGTGTGTGTATGTGTGTCGTGTGCAGTTTGTGTCTGTGTGTTAGTGTGCAGTTGTATATCTGTGTGTGAGTATCAGTTGTGTGTCTGTGTGTTAGTGTGCAGTTGTGTGGTCTGTGTGTGTTGAGTTGTGAGATTTCCTGGTGCCAGTGAATGCGTCGTGGTGTCTGATGTTCGGCCAAACACGGTCTGGTCTGAAGGGGAAAACTGTGTGAGGTTGTGTTGTTGTGTTGTTGTGTTGTGTGTCCTTCTGTGTGCGTGGATACGACAGCTCTGTGGTTTCTTTTTTCGCAGTTCGAACAGTAAAGTCGTAAACGACCGCTTTCCTCTGTTGTCGTGAGCGGTTTTAAATAAGTTTAGACTTTCTGTTTTGTTGTCGTTTGGTGTTGGTTTTTTTTAGCACTTTTGTTGTATTTTCAGGGAACTTTTCTCTTTGCGTTTTATTTTTCTGTTTCTGTTGTGAATTTTCGCATTGTTCGTCTTTTTGTGTTGCATTTTTAGCCGTTTGTTGTTTTCTCTCTGTTTTTCTCTGGTGTTTTTAGTTTTCTTGCAAATTTTTGTTGATTCTTCATATTTTTTCTTGTGTTAATTTGTTGTCTTTCTTTCTTCTTCTGTTTGTTGTCAGTTGGTGTGTGTTGATTTTGTCGTTCGTTTGTGCATTGTTGTCTTTGCAGTCTGTTTGTTTATTCGTGTTGTGCGTCTTTTTTTTTCTGTGTTCTTGTCCCTTGTCCAGTTTATCAGTTCTCCCACATATTGTCTTATTTTTGCGTTGTTTTTTTCTCGCAGTCCATATGTTGTTTTGGAATTTGCTTGTTTTGCATCGTTGCTTTTGCGAACCGTTTGTTAAGTCTTGTTGCGAGTTTTACGTCGTTTCTTAATGTTTCTTAGCTGTGATGAGTCGTGTTTTACCTCTATTTTTACTGTGATATAATTTCCAGCGGGGGTGGGGGCTGTGATGATGATGATGATGATGAAGAAGGTGATTGGTGGACGTGGGCAGCAGGACCATCAGCCTCAGCGTCTGAACCTCCTGTCGGTCCTTGGTCGTTCGTCCCACTGCATCGCGTTTCCCTTCGTATTGTATTTTAA